>NC_084558.2:3765827-3980827 GCF_033978685.3 Nerophis lumbriciformis | reverse complement strand
CTAATTATCTGGAAAGTGGGGTTAATACCAACACAAGGTCAAAAATGCAAGCCAAGCAAATGCACCATGATGTCATTTCAATGATCTGTATCAGAAAAATCGTCACATGAAATGTTATTTAGTTGTTTGCAATCATTTTCCCCCACTGACAGCATGCTGCATTCCAGCCAAACGTGGGATCAGCTTATACACATTCTCCTCCAAAAGACTAAACAAGAAGCCCTTAAGCAACACAATGCAAACACTGAATACCTTCCACTATGCCCCCATTCATTCATGCTCACATACCTGTTGAGTCCAGCACAGTCCTGGCTAAAGGGGTGATACTCCAATCTCTTCCGTTCCCCACACCCCCCACCCCCAAAAAAAAAATTAATTGCCGTTCACCTGCTCAACTTCACTTCTTCCCACCCGCCCCCCAAGCCACCGCACTCCGTTGCATTTCCTCTCACCGGTGGCCGCGCGGAGGTTTGCAAAGCTTGCCTTGATGGCGGCGGCGGCTGCAACCGCCACTGACTTGTTGGACTTTAATTGTGGTTGCTAGGCGATAAGCTTCTACCAATTCCGCGCAGAGCAAGAAAAAAAATAATAAAAAAAGGAGGGGTGGGGGTGTATCAGGGAGAGGAACGGATGGAGAGAATAGGTGCTGGTGGTGGAGGTGGAGAGATGGGGGTAGGGGGGGAAGGAGGAATCGCTCATTATAGACACAGTAGCCTGAAGAACATGATGGGGGGGGGGGGGGAGTAGTGAAGATTTGAGGATGTACAGTGCAGATCTTAAACTGTAGGCATGTGAGCACCCTTTGAGAAAAGAAGAGACACATTTAAAAATTACAGTTGGTACAAAATGCGGCTGCTAGACTTTTGACAAGAACAAGAAAGTTTGATCATATTACGCCTATACTGGCTCACCTGCACTGGCTTCCTGTGCACTTAAGATGTGACTTTAAGGTTTTACTACTTACGTATAAAATACTACACGGTCTAGCTCCGTCCTATCTTGTCGATTGCATTGTACCATATGTCCCGGCAAGAAATCTGCGTTCAAAGAACTCCGGCTTATTAGTGATTCCCAGAGCCCAAAAAAAGTCTGCGGGCTATAGAGCGTTTTCTATTCGGGCTCCAGTACTATGGAATGCCCTCCCGGTAACAATTAGAGATGCTACCTCAGTAGAAGCATTTAAGTCCCATCTTAAAACTCATTTGTATACTCTAGCCTTTAAATAGCCCCCCTGTTAGACCAGTTGATCTGCCGTTTCTTTTCTTTTCTCCTCTGCTCCCCTTTTCCTTGAGGGGGGGGGGGCACAGGTCCGGTGGCCATGGATGAAGTGCTGGCTGTCCAGAGTCGGGACCCGGGGTGGACCGCTCGCCTGTGCATCGGCTGGGAACATCTCTACGCTGCTGACCCGTCTCCGCTCGGGATGGTGTCCTGCTGGCCCCACTATGGACTGGACTCTTACTATTATGTTGGATCCACTATGGACTGGACTCTCACAATATTATGTCAGACCCACTCGACATCCATTGCTTTTGGTCTCCCCTAGAGGGGGGGGGGGGGTTACCCACATATGCGGTCCTCTCCAAGGTTTCTCATAGTCATTCACATCGACGTCCCACTGGGGTGAGTTTTTCCTTGCCCGTATGTGGGCTTTGTACTGAGGATGTCGTTATGGCTTGTGCAGCCCTTTGAGACACTTGTGATTTAGGGCTATATAAATAAAGATTGATTGATTGATTGATTTGTTCACAAAATGGTGACCTTCGCCCCCATCCTTGTTTGTGAATAACTGAGCATTTCATGGAGGCTGCTTTTATTCCCAATCATGGCACCCACCTGTTCCCAATTAGCCTGTTCACCTGTGGGATGTTCCAAATAAGTTTTTGATGAGCATTCCTCAACTTTATCACTCTTTTTTGCCACATGTGCCAGCTTTTTCGAAACATGTTGCAGGCATCGAATTCCAAATGAGCTAATATCTACAAAAAAATAACAACGTTTCTCAGTTCGAACATTAAGTATCTTGTCTTTGCAGTCTATTCAATTGAATATAGGTTGAAAAGGATTTGTAAATCATTGTATTTTGTTTTTATTTACGATTTGTACATTTCTTGTTGAACAGCTCCCAAAAGTATGTCCAGGGAAGGTCTCACAATCTTTATTTGATGTTGCCTTTGTTGTTTGATTTTAAGCCAGAATACGTCCGTTCTCCCTCTTATGTCTCCACAGTTTGACTGCTTGTAAGTACACCATGCGTATGTGTTGTTCTAACATGCGCTTCTTGCTCGTTTTACCAGCAATGTCATGTCCGAAATAAAAAGTACCTATATTTGTCAGAAGCAGTACAGTACTGTTTTTGATTAATTAGTATTGTGTTACTTTGTTATAACTGGTATATAGTACAATTCTACATCATACCAAGTTTACTGTATGTGTTGATACTGTGTAGTTGTCTTTTAAACAAAAGACCCAAAATGTGATAAAAATGTATAATTTGCCCCTAGCGAGATTAGTCTGTGCCCTCAAAAAAAACAAAAAAAAAACAGGCTTCACTACACATCTTAAAATAAAGCCTAAAACTCTGCCAGCTATCAATACGTGTATGACCAATTTGTTTTCTTCAGCAAAAAAGCTATTTTCGCATGATGTTGCCGTTAAAATGTGAGTGTGATATTAGCACTTCAGCTTAAAAATATTTTTTTTGTATGCCAGCAAAAGCACAGCTAATGGGGATAGCCACAAATAACACTCAGATAAGGAAATAAACACGCCAGAGGTTGGATAGATTAGTGAGGCGCTTGGATTGGTCGCAAGAAGACCATGAAAGTTGACTATCGAGAACAGCGGTGCCCAAAGTGCTGCCCGTGACACATCTAGTGAGTGTGCCACACACTCACCGACGTGTCATTTACACATCACCACTGATTGGAATAGTCCTGGATGGTTTGTCTCTTTTCACATTAACCGATTTCCGAACCATTTGTTTATATTTATTACATCTATATAACCCTCAGCTCATTAAACAGAGTAACATTTTGACACCATCATGCCTTCTACATTTCTTAACAAAGCCTAATTAGGACACTCAGCCGTAAACAAACAATTAGCTAATTGCCTTTTGTGCAATCATTCAGTTGTGCTGACTATGATGGCTTTGAAAAACACTGTTGTGTGTTGCAAATTTTACAATTACATCATATTTAAAGCTGTAAAACTACCACATTCGATGCGTTTTCTTTATTTTCATGATTAGTTACATTGTAGATTGTCACTGAAGGCATCACAACTATGAATGAACACAAAAAAAAGTGAAATTAACTGAAAAAATATTTTATTTTCTAGTTTCTTCAAAATAGCCACCCTTTGCTCTGATTACTGCTTTGCACTCTTGGCATTCTCTCGATGAGCTTCAAGAGGTAGTCACTTGAAATGTTTTTTTCGCTTCACAGGTGTCATAGTTTTGATGCCTTCAGTGACAATCTACAATGTGAATAGTCATGAAAATAAAGAAAACGCATTGAAATGAGAAGGTGCGTCCTAACTTTTGGCCTGTACTGTATATCCTAGATTTGCACAAACAATTAAAGTAAGTTGAATGTATAGGTTGCATACCTACCTGGTCCCTACACACCGGGGCTCTTGTAAAAAGAGCTCAGCAGCGCATGCACTTTTTGCGTGGGATGATAAGAGCACAGCTCCCTCCCCCCATTCTACAGAGGCACTATAGAGAGCCTGCTGACCAACAGCATCTCTGTCTGGACTAGAGCCTGCAATGCCTCAGACTGGAAGTCTCTGCAGAGAGTGGTGAGGACGGCGGAAAAGATCATCAGGACTCCTCTTCCTCCTATCCAGGAGATCGCAAAAAGCCGCTGCCTGACCAGGGCTCAGAAAATCTGCAAAGACTCCTCCCATCCCCACCAAGGACTGTTTTCACTGCTGGACTCCAGGACAGTGGTTCTTAACCTTGTTGGAGGTACCGAACCCCACCGGTTTCATATGCGCATTCACCGAACCCTTCTTTAGTGAAAAATAAAATGTTTTTTTTTTCAAATTCAAGACAAAGTTATATGTTTTTGGTAACACTTTAGTATGGGGAACATACTCTAAGCAACAAAGACTTAATTTAGAGTTATTTGGTTAGGGTTAGGGTTAGGGTTAGAGCAGTGGTTCTTAACCTGGGTTCGATCGAACCCTAGGGGTTCGGTGAGTTGACCTCAGGGGTTCGGCAGAGCCTCCGCCGCTGAGGTCAAGACAAACCCGACTCATCGTGTAAATAAAAACTTCTCCCTATCGGCGTATTATGGATACCCCCAAACAATTTTCCCTCTAATTTTCCATCTGATTTGCAGGTGTGTAAATTGTTGTGAGTTCATGCACTGTGTTAAAATAACACGGTTCAACGTCTTATTGACTGCCTGCACGACATCAAAGTCTGGCTTTCAGCTAACTTCCTGAGCCTAAATGAAGATAAAACAGAAGTTATGTTGTTCGGTCCAAGTCGCTCTCCCTCCCCCAACGTTAACCTCGGCACTCTGACCCCGTATCTCAGCGACTCTGTCACAAACCTGGGGGTAAAGTTTGACTCAGATTTTAAATTCGAAAAACAAATCAGCAGCGTCGTTCAAAAAAGCTGTTATCAATTACGCCAAATAGCGAAAGTGAAACCGCTTCTATCAAGACATGATCTTGAGAAATTAATCCACGCTTTTATCTCGACTCGTCTTGATTATTGTAATGCCCTGTATGTTGGCATTAGCCAGGCCTCCCTCGCCCGCCTGCAGCTCGTGCAGAACTCTGCTGCTCGTCTGCTAACACAGACCCGCAGACGTGAGCACATCACCCCTATTTTAGCGTCCCTTCACTGGCTCCCTGTGCGTTACCGAATACATTTTAAACTCCTTTTATTTGTTTTTAAATGTCTAAACAACCTCGCGCCAACCTATCTCTCCGACCTCCTTCAGCCTTACTGCCCCACCCGATCCTTAAGATCAGCCGATCAGCTGCTGTTGACGGTCCCTGACACAAGGCTGAAGCTTAGAGGTGACAGAGCTTTCGCCGTTGCTGCTCCCAAGCTCTGGAACGACCTACCCCTGAGTGTTAGACAAGCCTCCTCTCTTCCTGTTTTTAAATCTCTCTTAAAAACATACTTTTATTCCATGGCTTTTAACACTGAGTGATATCCATCCTGTAATGGCGCCCCATAATACACCTGCTGTGATCCTGTTTTTATGTTTTTATTAATTCTATTTTAATTATTTATTTTTTATCGTGTTCTGTTTGTGTTGTGTTGTGTTTGCTCGGTACTCGTTTTATCTTTTAACCTGCTCATTGTATAGCACTTTGGCTACCCCAGTGGTAAATTTTAAATGTGCTCTATAAATAAAGTTGATTTGATTTGATTTGATTTGTGTTGTTCTTTGAACAAGGTGATGTTCATGCACGGTTCATTTTGTGCACCAGTAAAAAAACATAACTGTGTCTTGAATTTGAAAAAAAAACCATTTTATTTTTCACTAAAGAAGGGTTCGGTGAAGGCGCATATGAAACTGGTGGGGTTCGGTACCTCCAACAAGGTTAAGAACCACTGGGTTAGAGGGTTAGGGTTATAATAAGGCTATGCCGTTTAAAGCACTAATAAGTACTTAATAATGACTAGTTGAGAGCCAATATGTTACTAATTTGCATGTTAATAAACAACTAATTAATGGTGAATATGTTCCCCATACTAAAGTGTTACCATGTTTTTTTACTGGTGCACACATCACCTTGTTCAAAGAACAAAACCAACACAGTGCATAAACTCACAACACATTACACACTTGCAAATCAGTGTGACTTCTGCTGTTGCCGTATCCGTAATACGCCCGATAGGGAGAAGTTTTTATTTACACGATGAGTTGGGTGTGTCTTGACCTCTGCCGAACCCCTGAGCCCGACTCACCGAACCCCTGGGGTTCGATCAAACCCAGGTTAGGAACCACTGCTCGAGAAAGAGGTTCCGCAGCCTGTGAAGCAGAACCTCTAGGTTCTGTAACAGCTTCTTCCCTCAAGCCGTAAGACTCTTGAACGCATCATAATTATCCCCTCAACTCCCCCCAAAATGGATTAACTCGCTGGAATAAAAAAGACAATATAACATACATCCATAAATGTGGACGCATATGGAAAAGTGCAATATATTTATCTGTACATTAACCTATTTATTTATTTATATCTGCACCTCATTGCTTTTTTATCCTGCACTACAAAATTTCGTTCTTATCTGTACTGTAAAGTTCAAATTTGAATGACAATAAAAAGGAAGTCTAAGTCTAATATATTGACAAATCTAGACTTGCAGTCAGCCTTCCCGGTAAGGTCTATTCAGGTGTACTGGAGAGGAGGCTACGCCGGATAGTCGAACCTCGGATTCAGGAGGAACAGTGTGGTTTTCGTCCTGGTCGTGGAACTGTGGACCAGCTCTATACTCTCGGCAGGGTCCTTGAGGGTGCATGGGAGTTTGCCCAACTAGTCTACATGTGCTTTGTGGACTTGGAGAAGGCATTCGACCGTGTACCCCGGGAAGTCCTGTGGGGAGTGCTCAGAGAGTATGGGGTAACGAACTGTCTTATTGTGGCGGTTCGCTCCCTGTATAATCGGTGTCAGAGCTTGGTCCGCATTGCCGGCAGTAAGTCGGACACGTTTCCAGTGAGGGTTGGACTCCGCCAGGGCTGCCCTTTGTCACCGATTCTGTTCATAACCTTTATGGACAGAATTTCTAGGCGCAGTCAGGGCGTTGAGGGTATCTGGTTTGGTGGCTGCAGGATTAGGTCTCTGCTTTTTGCAGATGATGTGGTCCTGATGGCTTCATCTGGCCAAGATCTTCAGCTCTCACTGGATCGGTTCGCAGCCGAGTGTGAAGCGACTGGGACGAGAATCAGCACCTCCAAATCCGAGTCCATGGTTCTCGCCCGGAAAAGGGTGGAGTGCCATCTCCGGGTTGGGGAGGAGATCTTGCCCCAAGTGGAGGAGTTCAAGTACCTCGGAGTCTTGTTCACGAGTGAGGGAAGAGTGGATCGTGAGATCGACAGGCGGATCGGTGCGGCATCTTCAGTAATGCGGACGCTGTATCGATCCGTTGTGGTGAAGAAGGAGCTGAGCCAGAAGGCAAAGCTCTCGATTTACCGGTCGATCTACGTTCCCATCCTCACCTATGGTCATGAGCTTTGGGTCATGACCGAAAGGACAAGATCACGGGTACAAGCGGCCGAAATGAGTTTCCTCCGCCGGGTGGCGGGGCTCTCCCTTAGAGATAGGGTGAGAAGCTCTGCCATCCGGGGGGAGCTCAAAGTAAAGCCGCTGCTCCTCCATATCGAGAGGAGCCAGATGAGGTGGTTCGGGCATCTGGTCAGGATGCCACCCGAACGCCTCCCTCGGGAGGTGTTTCGGGCACGTCCGACCGGTAGGAGGCCACGGGGAAGACCCAGGACACGTTGGGAAGACTATGTCTCCCGGCTGGCCTGGGAACGCCTCGGGATCCACCGGGAGGAGCTGGACGAAGTGGCTGGGGAGAGGGAAGTCTGGGCTTCCCTGCTTAGGCTGCTGCCCCCGCGACCCGACCTCGGATAAGCGGAAGAAGATGGATGGATGGATGGACTTGCAGTCAGGCCAAAAATACATGTTTTGGATTGGATATGCACACAAAAGGGACACTTGATTACAGTAATGTGATGTTTGGTTTCTAAAATGTCCCCCCATTAAGCGGAGTTTGGATTGAAATAGGTTTGTATGAGTTATTACAAAAACAACAGTCCATAGACTCATGCTTCAATTACTTGAAATCATGGAAATTACATGCTTGATGTATTCCTGGTCTTTGTATAAAAAAAAAAAAAAAAGCCCTCCTGCTCAGGCTTTTAGTCCTGTCAAGCGTCAATATAAATCAATTAGGAATCAAATGTACATTGTGCTTCATGTCTGGTGACCTTTTCATCCGCCTGTGCGTTTCTATAAATGTACAATATGAGTGACAGTGTGCGAGCTGATGAATCACGGTGCCGGATGGTGGGCGCACACAAATACTGAGACATTTTATTGTCCGGCGAGTGACATCTGAAATCTGATCATTAGTCATAGCTCGCGGAAATGTCAAACATGTTGTCCTTGCTGTTCAAGTTGCGCCGTGTCTTCGCGCAAACTTGCTTTTAACCGGGTGGCGAAAGGCGAGCGCCCGGCGTGCATTGCTCGACGTGTGTCGGAGCAACTGCCAGTCAGGAGGAGTCGATGTAATCATCTCACACACCTGATGCATGAATGCATGCAAATGAACACGCTTATTTGTGCGCGCGCGTACACACTTCACGACATCCTTGAAGGCCTCCCGGTGGGCTGCCGGTGGCCTTTCCTCGCAAAAGGCTTGGCAGCAGGCTTCAGGATACACCTCCATGCACCGCTGAGCTTCCACAACAACAACAACAACAACAACACATTCATGCTCCTGATTTAAATAAGAAAAAACGAGCACCAGTAGGATTATTTGTATGGATGTTCCGATCAGGACTAATTTCACAACCGATACCGATCTCGTGTATTAACTATACATTTCTCAATGTATTTAAAGGCCTACTGAAACCCACTACTACCGACCACGCAGTCTGATAGTTTACAGGTAAAAGCCAGTAAATTAGAATATTTTGAAAAACTTGATTTATTTCAGTAATTGCATTGAAAAGGTGTAACTTGTACATTATATTTATTCATTGCACACAGACTGATGCATTCAAATGTTTATTTCATTTAATTTTGATGATTTGAAGTGGCAACAAATGAAAATCCAAAATTCCGTGTGTCACAAAATTAGAATATTACTTAAGGCTAATACAAAAAAGGGATTTTTAGAAATGTTGGCCAACTGAAAAGTATGAAAATGAAAAATATGAGCATGTACAATACTCAATACTTGGTTGGAGCTCCTTTTGCCTCAATTACTGCGTTAATGCGGCGTGGCATGGAGTCGATGAGTTTCTGGCACTGCTCAGGTGTTATGAGAGCCCAGGTTGCTCTGATAGTGGCCTTCAACTCTTCTGCGTTTTTGGGTCTGGCGTTCTGCATCTTCCTTTTCACAATACCCCACAGATTTTCTATGGGGCTAAGGTCAGGGGAGTTGGCGGGCCAATTTAGAACAGAAATACCATGGTCCGTAAACCAGGCACGGGTAGATTTTGCGCTGTGTGCAGGCGCCAAGTCCTGTTGGAACTTGAAATCTCCATCTCCATAGAGCAGGTCAGCAGCAGGAAGCATGAAGTGCTCTAAAACTTGCTGGTAGACGGCTGCGTTGACCCTGGATCTCAGGAAACAGAGTGGACCGACACCAGCAGATGACATGGCACCCCAAACCATCACCCAACCATGCAAATTTTGCATTTCCTTTGGAAATCGAGGTCCCAGAGTCTGGAGGAAGACAGGAGAGGCACAGGATCCACGTTGCCTGAAGTCTAGTGTAAAGTTTCCACCATCAGTGATGGTTTGGGGTGCCATGTCATCTGCTGGTGTCGGTCCACTCTGTTTCCTGAGATCCAGGGTCAACGCAGCCGTCTACCAGCAAGTTTTAGAGCACTTCATGCTTCCTGCTGCTGACCTGCTCTATGGAGATGGAGATTTCAAGTTCCAACAGGACTTGGCGCCTGCACACAGCGCAAAATCTACCCGTGCCTGGTTTACGGACCATGGTATTTCTGTTCTAAATTGGCCCGCCAACTCCCCTGACCTTAGCCCCATAGAAAATCTGTGGGGTATTGTGAAAAGGAAGATGCAGAATGCCAGACCCAAAAACGCAGAAGAGTTGAAGGCCACTATCAGAGCAACCTGGGCTCTCATAACACCTGAGCAGTGCCAGAAACTCATCGACTCCATGCCACGCCGCATTAACGCAGTAATTGAGGCAAAAGGAGCTCCAACCAAGTATTGAGTATTGTACATGCTCATATTTTTCATTTTCATACTTTTCAGTTGGCCAACATTTCTAAAAATCCCTTTTTTGTATTAGCCTTAAGTAATATTCTAATTTTGTGACACACGGAATTTTGGATTTTCATTTGTTGCCACTTCAAATCATCAAAATTAAATGAAATAAACATTTGAATGCATCAGTCTGTGTGCAATGAATAAATATAATGTACAAGTTACACCTTTTGAATGCAATTACTGAAATAAATCAAGTTTTTCAAAATATTCTAATTTACTGGCTTTTACCTGTATATATCAATGATGAAATCTTAACATTGCAACACATGCCAATACGGCCGGGTTAGCTTACTAAAGTGCAATTTTAAATTTTGCGCGAAATATCCTGCTGAAAACGTCTCGGTATGATGACGTCAGCGCGTGACGTCACGGATTGTGGAAGACATTTTGGGACAGCATGGTGGCCAGCTATTAAGTCGTCTGTTTTCATCGCAAAATTCCACAGTATTCTGGACATCTGTGTTGGTGAATCTTTTGCAATTTGTTCAATGAACAATGGAGACAGCAAAGAAGAAAGCGGTAGGTGGGAAGCGGTGTATTGCGGCAGGTGTTGTGCCGGATAACGCACCCCTGCCGTAGAATGCACCCCTTGACTGGTGTGCCGGATAACACAGCCGGTGTTTCATTGTTTACATTCAGGGAAGATGACAGTCAAGCTTTACCATTGGCCTGTGGAGAACTGGGACAACAGAGACTCTTACCAGGAGGACTTTGAGTTGGATACGCAGATGCGGTACCGTGAGTACGCATGCAACTACGGCTTCCAAACATTTGATCGCTTGCCCATACGCGCGTGCCGCTATGTGCATGTCACGTACGTAACTTTGGGGACTTTGGGGAAATATATGTGCTGTATGAACTTTGGGGAGGTGAACGGTACTTTGGGCTGTGGGATTGAGTGTGTTGTGCAGGTGTTTGAGTTGTATTGGCGGGTTATATGAAATCCCTTTGGATTGGAAATCTGCCCTTGTAATCCCCCTATTAAAAGGAGGTGACCCTAGTAATCTAAATAATTACAGACCGATCTCTAAACTCTCTGTTCTGGCAAAAGTGCTTGAATCCCTTATCAGTGAACAGATAAAAGACTTTTTGGACACCAATTTTATTCTGTCACCATTTCAGTCAGGTTTTCGTAGAAATCACAGTACTGTTACTGCTGCTATGAAGTTTATAAATGATGTAACTAAAGCTCTTGACAAGAAGCAGTGCTGTCTGTCCCTCTTTATTGACTTTTCAAAGGCATTTGATACTGTTGATCATGTCATTTTAATCAAACGTCATTCAGCTATTGGTTTTTCTCAGCAAGCAGTTGGATGGTTTGCAAATTACCTCACAAGTAGAACTCAGGCTGTTCAGATAGAAGGTTCCTCCTCGGACGTACTGCAAGTGAAAAAGGGTGTCCCTCAAGGTTCTGTGTTGGGCCCCTTATTATTCACTATTTACATAAATAATCTTGGACAGAATATTCCGAACTCAACTTTCCATTTCTATGCTGATGATACTGTCATATACTGCACAGCACCCACTCTTGCTGAGGCTTTTAAATATCTACAACATGCATTTGACAGAGTACAAGAACAACGTTGCTATCTTCAACTGGTTTTAAATGCAGAGAAAACAAAGTGTATGCTCTTTACCACATCAAAAACTGTAAGATCATCACTGTGTGAGAACATTTTAACAAGAAATGGGCAACAAATTATGTTAGTATCTGCTTTTAAATATTTAGGATTTGTAATTGATGACCACTTGAGTTTTAAGGAGCACATTCAGTATGTTGTAAAAAAACTGAAACTTTTACTGGGATTTTATTATAGAAACAAGTCTTGCTTTTCTTTTACTGTGAAACAGAAATTGGTGGAAACAACCTTTTTACCTGTTATTGACTATGGAGATGTGTTGTACATGAATGCTACTGCTGGTTGTCTCCACAAGCTGGATAGTGTGTACCACGGGGCACTGAGATTCATCACCAACTGCGCTCCCCTTACTCACCATTGTGTGTTATACTCAATGGACATCTTTATGTGCTCGACGCCTCAATCATTGGTATGTTTTCATCTACAAAACCATTCTGGGTATCACTCCATCTTATCTGTCTTGTCTTTTAACAAAGAAACAAGGAAGTCACAATCTTCGTTCAATGGATGTTCTGCAATTTGTTGTCCCCAAAGTAAGAACTGAACTTGGCAAGAAAGCATTTAGGTTTTCAGCACCGAAGGCTTGGAATAACCTACAATCGAACATTAAACTTCAAACCCTAGTTACGCTGAATGAGTTTAAAGCTTCTGTGAAAGGACTGAATGAAGATAAAACAGAAGTTATGTTGTTCGGTCCAAGTCGCTCTCCCTCCCCCAACGTTGACCTCGGCACTCTGACCCCGTATCTCAGCGACTCTGTCACAAACCTGGGGGTAAAGTTTGACTCAGATTTTAAATTCGAAAAACAAATCAGCAGCGTCGTTCAAAAAAGCTTTTATCAATTACGCCAAATAGCGAAAGTGAAACCGCTTCTATCAAGACATGATCTTGAGAAATTAATCCACGCTTTTATCTCAACTCGTCTTGATTATTGTAATGCCCTGTATGTTGGCATTAGCCAGGCCTCCCTCGCCCGCCTGCAGCTCGTGCAGAACTCTGCTGCTCGTCTGCTAACACAGACCCGCAGACGTGAGCACATCACCCCTATTTTAGCGTCCCTTCACTGGCTCCCTGTGCGTTACCGAATACATTTTAAACTCCTTTTATTTGTTTTTAAATGTCTAAACAACCTCGCGCCAACCTATCTCTCCGACCTCCTTCAGCCTTACTGCCCCACCCGATCCTTAAGATCAGCCGATCAGCTGCTGTTGACGGTCCCTGACACAAGGCTGAAGCTTAGAGGTGACAGAGCTTTCGCCGTTGCAGCTCCCAAGCTCTGGAACGACCTACCCCTGAGTGTTAGACAAGCCTCCTCTCTTCCTGTTTTTAAATCTCTCTTAAAAACATACTTTTATTCCATGGCTTTTAACACTGAGTGATATCCATCCTGCAATGGCGCCCCATAATACACCTGCTGTGATCCTGTTTTTATGTTTTTATGTTTTTATTAATTCTATTTTAATTATTTATTTTTTATCGTGTTCTGTTTGTGTTGTGTTGTGTTTGCTCGGTACTCGTTTTATCTTTTAACCTGCTCATTGTACAGCACTTTGGCTACCCCTGTGGTAAATTTTAAATGTGCTCTATAAATAAAGTTGATTTGATTTGATTTGATTTGCAGTCTACCTTGTCTGTATGCACATGTGTCATGTGAGCAAGTTTTAATGTTGTAAATGTGATGTTTTATGTATTTGTTTACTGTTTTTAATGTAACCTTGCTGCTGCCCTCTTGGCCAGGTCTCCCTTGGAAAAGAGATCTTTGATCTCAATGGGATTTTACCTGGTTAAATAAAGGCTAATAATAATAATAATAATAATATATGGACGGGAGGGGGGAGGTGTTTGTTATGTGGCATATTAAATATAAGCCTGGTTGTGTTGTGGCTAATAGAGTATATATATATATATGTCTTGTGTTTATTTACTGTTTTAGTCATTCCCAGCTGAATATCAGGTCCCACCCGCCTCTCACAGCATCTTCCCTATCTGAATCGCTCCCACTGCCCTCTAGTCCTTCACTCTCACTTTCCTCATCCACGAATCTTTCATCCTCACTCAAATTAATGGGGAAATCGTCGCTTTCTCGGTCCGAATCGCTCTCGCTGCTGGTGGCCATGATTGTAAACAATGTGCAGATGTGAGGAGCTCCACAACCTGTGACCTCACGCTACTCGTCTGCTACTTCCGGTACAGGCAAGGCTTTTTTATCAGCGACCAAAAGTTGCGAACTTTATCGTCGATGTTCTCTACTAAATCCTTTCAGCAAAAATATGGCAATATCGCGAAATGATCAAGTATGACACATAGAATGGACCTGCTATCCCCGTTTAAATAAGAAAATCCCATTTCAGTAGGCCTTTAAGGCGAGTGCTATTGACAGTGTAACAATCTCAACACAATATTGAAACTACAAACCCACTGTCAGTAACTATAGTTCGTCACTACATCTGTAAATGCAAGTTAAAACTCTACTATGCAAAGTGAAAGCCATTTATCAACAACACCCAGAAACGCCGCCGGGCTTTGCTGGGCTCGAGCTCATCTAAGATGGACTGATGCAAAGTGTAAAAGTGTTCTGCGGTCTGACGAGTCCACATGTCAAATTGTGATTGGAAACCGTAGACGTCGTGTCCTCCGGAACAAAGAGGAAAATATCTATCCGGACTGTTATAGGCGCAAAGTTCAAAAGCCAGCATTTGTGATGATATGGGGGTGTATTAGTGCCCAAGGCATTGGTAACTTAAAGCACGTCACCACTGGACTCTAGAGAAGTGGAGATGCGTTCTCTGGAGTGATGAATCACGCTTTTCCATCTGGCAATCTGATGGACCAGTCTGGGTTTGGAGGTTCCCAGGAGAACGCTACATTTCGGACTGCATTGTGCCGAGTGTGAAATTTGGTGGAGGAGGAATTATGGTGTGGGGTGGTTTTTCAGGAGTTGGGCTTGGCCCCTTAGTTCCAGTGAAATGAACTTTGAATGCTCCAGGATACCAAAACATGTTGGACAATTCCAAGGGATGGCACTTCAAGTTCACATGTGAGTAAAGGCCGGTGGCCAAGTACTTTTGGCAATATAGTGGATCTGACATATGGGGTCAAACTTTGTGGTTTAGTTACAGCGCCACCGACTGGTGTAGTTGTTGGTAAAAAAAAAAAAAATAGCACAGGCAACACAGTATGGGTGCATGTTTTCATAAATGTTCACCCTTTTGTTTGCATCAGTTCAGGAGTAGAAGAGTTAGTTGGTGTAAATAATACAAATGCTTTAAAATGTAATATCGGAAATTATCGGTATCGTTTTTTTTTTAATTATAGGTATCGTTTTTTTTGTTTTTGTTTGTTTTTTTATTAAATCAACATAAAAAAACACAAGATACATTTACAATTAATGCACCAACTCCTTCCCCATTTACAATCATTCACACAAAAGGGTTGTTTCTTTCTGTTATTAATATTGTGGTTCCTACATTATATATCAATATATATCAATACAGTCTGCAAGGGATACAGTCCGTAAGCACACATGATTGGTCCACTAATAGTACTAACCTTTAACAGTTAATTTGACTCATTTTCATTAATTACTGGTTTCTATGTAACTGTTTTTATATTGTTTTACTTTCTTTTTTATTCAAGAAAATGTTTTTAATGTATTTATCTTATTTTATTTTATTTTTATTTTTTTTAAAAAGGACCTTATCTTCACCATACCTGGTTGTCCAAATTAGGCATAATAATGTGTTAATTCCACGACTGTATATATCGGTATCGGTAATTAAGAGCTGGACAATATCGGAATATCAGATATCGGCAAAAAAGCAATTATCGGACATCCCTAAAGATTACTACTAATTTCCTTTTTTTTTAGTATTAGGCTTTAATACATTAACATTCATCAGTATTAAAACATCCATTGTGAGACTTTCAAAATACATTCTCCAAAGATTTACATTGACATTTTTAGGATCCTAATAGATGCCTAAGCTCTTATAGTAAATTACTTAATTACAAGTGTCTCAATTATCAGCTCTGATTAGACCGAGTGCATCATTTGGTAAGCTCATAACATAACACGTGTGTTCGGAGGGGAAGATACACAAGGGCCAGAGGGTGGCGAGTTAAAAATACAATATAAATGGAAATAAACTCGAGTCACGTGACTTAGACGAGGGTGGTGAAAGGATGCAGCCCTGGGTGTTATTATGCTCAGATGTGGAACGGCATGGAGCAAAGTGAGGTTGAGGGACGTGCAACAACAGCGCTTCCCCATCCCTGAGCGTCTGAAGTGCCCTTGAGCCAAGCACCTAACCCCCAATTGCTCCCCGAGCACCCGCTGCTCTATTGTGTGTCTGTGTGTGTGTGTGTGTTCGCTTGTCCTCCAGTATGTGTTCACTCCTAACATTTGGGTTAAACGCAGCCCTAATGTCTCCTTAGGGATGAATAAAGTGCTTGAAAAAAAAAAAGAAAAAAAAAAGAGTGACTGCGGCACCAAAATAGTCCAAAAATAACAACAAGGTGTTTTAAAGTTTATACAAGGGTTTTGTAAGCCAGTAGAGGTCAAATAATTTATGTTTTATGGAACACAAACTGTAATATATGCAGTAAATGTACTAGTCAAACAAACGTTAAAAAGGACGAGGTTTGGACGGGGATGGGAACAGTGCATTCTTTCTTTCTTTCTTCAGGGAGACATTTTCCACGAGGACAATATTAGTAGCAAGGCTTAAAACGCTTCTGATGCGTGAAATAAGCGGAAGACAAGCTATAACGAGAAAGCGGGCGGGAGGACACAGAACGACTGTGCATCGATATGTTCAGGCTCCCCTACAAGATTTTTTATTTATTTATTTTTTTTAAGTCCCTGCGCTAACAATGGTACATGCACCTTTTTTGTAGCCAATAACAACGCAAAGAAGTCAAGCGATTAAATGTACTTGAATGGGAACTGCACTTTTTTTTTTTTTTTTGCCCATTATTCACAATCATTATGAAATACATGATTTATTTTCAATGAATTCTAAATACCGTATTTTCCGCACTATAAGGCGCACCGGATTATTAGCCGCACCTTCAATGAATGGCATATTTCATAACTTTGTCCACCAATAAGCCGCCCCGGACTATAAGCCGCGCCTACGCTGTGCTAAAGGGAATGTCAAAAAAACAGTCAGATAGGTCAGTCAAACTTTAATAATATATTAAAAACCAGCGTTCTAACAACTCTGTTCACTCCCAAAATGTACGCAAATGTGCAATCACAAACATAGTAAAATTCAAAATAGTGTAGAGCAATAGCAACATAATGTTGCTCGAACGTTAATGTCACAACACACAAAATAAACATAGCGCTCACTTTCTGAAGTTATTCTTCATTCGTAAATCCTTCGTCTTCGGTGTCCGAAGTGAAAAGTTGGGCAAATGTGAGATCCAAAATGGCCGGTTCCGTCTCGTCGAAGTCATCGGAGTCAGTGTCACTGTTATCCAGCAGTTCTGTGAATCCTGCCTTCCGGAAAGCTCGGACCACAGTTGTGACCGAAATATCTGCCCAGGCATTTACGATCCACTGGCAGATGTTGGCGTCGTCTGGCGCTGCCTCCCTGTCTTAGTGAAGGTGTGTTCGCCTTCTGTCATCCATTGTTCCCACGCAGTTAGCAGTCTAGCTTCGAATGCCCTGTTGACACCAATATCTAGCGGCTGGAGGTCTTTTGTCAATCCACCCGGAATGACGGCGAGTATTGAATTAAGCGCGTAAGCGTGTCTCTTAACGTGATGTTATGAGCTAGCAAATATAACAACTACACTACCCAGCATGCAACGATAGTTACGAGCATGCGCGGTAGCCCTGAGAAGCGTTGTATGCTGGCAGTTAGAATGTGGTTATGAGCACGCTGTGAGTAAACGTTGAGAACTCAGTTAACACGCGTCGTCTGCATTATTTATAATTAGACAGACAACACACTTAATAGGAGCCATTTTGGGGTCTTTACATAAACACACAAATGGAAATGAAACGTCACATATCCCAGCATGCACCGCGCGCTTCTTCGTCATCCACTGTTCCCACGCAGTTAGCAGTCTAGCTTCGAATGCCCTGTTGACACCAATATCTAGCGGCTGGAGGTCTTTTGTCAATCCACCCGGAATGACGGCGAGTATTGAATTAAGCGCGTAAGCGTGTCTCTTAATGTGATGTTATGAGCTAGCAAATATAACAACTACACTACCCAGCATGCAACGATAGTTACGAGCATGCGCGGTAGCCCTGAGAAGCGTTGTTGTATGCTGGGAGTTAGAATGTGGTTATGAGCACGCTGTGAGTAAACGTTGAGAACTCAGTTAACACGCCTCGTCTGCATTATTTATAATTAGACAGACAACACACTTAATAGGAGCCATTTTGGGGTCTTTACATAAACACACAAATGGAAATGTAACGTCACATATCCCAGCATGCACCGCGCGCTGCTTCTTCTTCCGGGAGCGGGTGGTTGCTTACAGTACAAGAAGAAGCGCTTCCTGTTCTATGGGGGCGGGTGCTTACCTTGGCGGTTGCTTGCGTAGAAGAAGAAGCGCTTCCTGCTCTACCGGGAAAAAAGATGGCGGCTGTTTACCGAAGTTGCGAGAACGAAACTTTATGAAAATGAATCTTAATATTTATCCATATATAAAGCGCACCGGGTTAAAAGCCGCACTGTCAGCTTTTGAGTAAATTTGTGGTTTTTAGGTGCGGCTAATGGTGCGGAAAATACGGTATTAAAAAAAAACGCGACCAAAACTTTGCTTATAATGGAGTGAATGGGAGCCGTTTAATTCTGCCTATAAGGCACTTAAAAAAACATCAAAACACTTCCACTAGGGTTTTATAGACATGATGTAAGTATATTTGTAATGTAGTAACAAGCACATTTATAATAACATTTAATATTTAAAAATTGTTCATCATTTAAAGCATACACGGCACATTAATTTCAAAACGCATTGCAACATTTGCTTATTTTTAAAATATTACTCACTGTATAGTTTATGAGAACCAACAAAGATAACAAAACATCACTTACTGTACGATGTCTGCTGTCATCAGAATGCCGACTGCTAGGATGTTCCATATATTCCCATTTAGATTAAAAATGGCTCATAATCCTCGCGAAAAAACGGGGTGGGGGGGTTTGCAGGGAGTAGGGAAGCGAGGAAGCAGCAGACCACTCCACGAAGTGATCACGGCGCCGCTATAAATAGTTTGTCTGTGTTAGCGCTTATAATAACAATATTACTAATACTTGGTTAATATTCAAGTCACGAAATGTAAATGGGTATTGTTGGCGCTTTTTGAATGGTTATTTATCTCCCATTGGCTCCACTGTAAGCAAACTTTTTTTTATGTTTATTTAATTTTTAGAATGCATTAAAAAAATCATGTATTTCATAATGATTGTGAACGATAGGCAACATTTTTTTTTTTAAAGTGCAGTTCCCCTATAAGGCTCTGTTGCTTTTTGTTCTGGAGTGGCGGTAATAGAAGCATCATCACACAAACTGCAAAAATAGGAACATAATAGATTGAAAACCTTTGCTTACTTTATTTAAAAAAAAAAAAAAAAAAAGATTTACCGTATTTTTCGGAGTATAAGTCGCACCTGCCGAAAACGCATATTAAAGAAGGGAAAAAACAAATATAAGTCGCACTGGAGTATAAGTCTCATTTTTGGGGGAAATGTATTTGATAAAACCCAACACCAAGAATAGACATTTGAAAGGCAATTTAAAATAAATAAAGAATAGTGAACAACAGGCTGAATAAGTGTACGTTAGATGAGGCATAAATAACCAACTGAGAACGTGCCTGGTATTTTATGGTAAAAGTCATTCAAATAACTCTAACATATAGAACATGCTATACGTTTACCAAACAATCTGTCACTCCTAATCGCTAAATCCCATGAAATCTTATACGTCTAGTCTCTTACGTGAATGAGCTAAATAATATTATTTGATATTTTACGGTAATGTGTTAACAATTTCACACATAAGTCGCTCCTGAGGAAAAGTCGCACCCCCGGTGCACAAACTATGAAAAAAACTGCGACTTATAGTCCGAAAAATACGGTATATATTTCTGTATACATGTGCACTGAATAAACCAAGTACCCCGATCTTTATCTGCTTGTGTGCTAACCTTTTACAAAGTTTTGTAGAAATCGACTTTATGAAAAAGGAAGCAAACAAACATATTAACAAACCGCAAACAAAGACAATAATTCTCCACCTTCATTTGTGTAAGCTTTTACACTAAAATTGTATGTGATCTCTATTACTTGTGTGTGCTAGCATTTACCGTTTTTGAGTAATCCTGCTAACTAACAAACAACAAAATAACTACTGTAAATTCAGGTCTGTAAGACACTACTTCAAATCACAAAAATTATTTTGCGCATTATGGACTCACCCTCGCCCTCAGAAACAACAAAATGCCCATGGACCAGGGTGAAAGCCGCAGAAGATCAACCCAGCCGTTAAAAAAGGAAACGGCTGCCGCACAAGACAGATATCTACCACCAGTAATGCGTCCCAAAAGGCCAAAGACGCAGGAGGAGAAGGACGAAAACAGGGTTCAATGACTTTTCCGGTAGGTTCCTGTACACTGTGATAAAGGCGTGGTCTTTTGTTAAATTTGTGAATGAACACAAGCGCCTGTGTACATATCTAATGTGTCAAAGTGTATAGACTTATGCAGCCAATCCAATGTATGTACAAAATAAAATGTGTCCAAAAATGGGGTGGGCGAGGCTTTTATTTAGGTGTGCTCAATATCCTGGAAATTACGGTAAATAAACCATATGGCCTCCATTTTTATGGGCATTTGTACAACATTTTAACGTGATCTTACTGATCTTTTAGTCTTGTGAATATAGTCAAACATACCAACTGAAAAACTGCAAAAAAAATCTAAATAAAGTTCTTACCTAGTTATTAATGCCTCGCACCTATGTAAGAAATGAAGTAAACAAAATCTACATGCGAAAATAAAAATTATTTTTAAATTTTTAGCAGATTAAAAAGTCTGGAAATGGCTATTGAGAGGTGGTATAAACCACTTAAGTCCGCATATTATACTTTAAAAAATGTAGCCTTGATGTTGGAATTCAGACAGTTTGCTTTTAGTGCTTTTAGTGAAGCCTAATGGAAATGTTTTTGTGCTTCTATCTTTAATGCTAATGAACTGCGTTTTTCTATGCATCTCTTCAACATGCATAGAAAATAAACATTATTTTTACATTTTTAGCAGATTAAAAAGTCTGGAAATGTGCTATTCAAAGGTGGTATAAACCACTTAAAGGCCGACTAAAACCCACTACTACCGACCACGCAGTCTGATAGTTTATACATCAATGATGAAATCTTAACATTGCAACACATGCCAATACGGCCGGGTTAGTTTACTAAAGTGCAATTTTAAATTTCGCGCGAAGAAAAAAAGAAAGCTGTAGGTGGGAAGCGGTGTATTGCGGCCGACTGCAGCAACACAAACACAGCCGGTGTTTCATTGTTTACATTCCCGGAAGATGACAGTCAAGCTTTACCATTGGCCTGTGGAGAACTGAGACAACAGAGACTCTTACCAGGAGGACTTTGAGTTGGATACGCAGACACGGTACCGTGAGTACGCATGCAGCTGCGGCTTCCAAACATTTGATTGCTTGCCCGTACGTGCGTGCCGCTATGTGCATGTCACGTACGTAACTTTGGGGACTGTGGGGAAATATATGTGCTGTATGAACTTTGGGGAGGTGAATGGTACTTTGGGCTGTGGGATTGAGTGTGTTGTGCAGGTGTTTGAGTTGTATTGGCGGGTTATATGGACGGGAGGGGGGAGGTGTTTGTTATGCGGGATTAATTTGTGGCATATTAAATATAAGCCTGGTTGTGTTGTGGCTAATAGAGTATATATATGTCTTGTGTTTATTTACTGTTTTAGTCATTCCCAGCTGAATATCAGGTCCCACCCGCCTCTCACAGCATCTTCCCTATCTGAGTCGCTCCCACTGCCCTCTAGTCCTTCACTCTCACTTTCCTCATCCATGAATCTTTCATCCTCACTCAAATTAATGGGGAAATCGTCGCTTTCTCGGTCCGAATCGCTCTCGCTGCTGGTGGCCATGATTGTAAACAATGTGCAGATGTGAGGAGCTCCACAACCTGTGACCTCACGCTACTCGTCTGCTACTTCCGGTACAGGCAAGGCTTTTTTATCAGCGACCAAAAGTTGCGAACTTTATCGTCGATGTTCTCTACTAAATCCTTTCGGCAAAAATATGGCAATATCGCAAAATGATCAAGTATGACACATAGAATGGACCTGCTATCCCCGTTTAAATAAGAAAATTGCATTTCAGTAGGCCTTTAAGTCCGCGTATAATACTTTAAAAAATGTAGCCTTGATGTTGGAATTTAGACAGTTTGCTTTTAGTGAAGCCTAATGGAAATGTTTTTGTGCTTCTATCTTTAATGCTAATGAGCTGCGTTTTTCTATGCATCTCTTCAACAGTGTGTGGCTCCAAGAAACGTGTGCACTTAATCCACTTTTTACAGACACTGACTCTGCACATATATTACATGCAACAACGTTACATTAAGGAGTGTGACAGGAGGACACGAACGTTAGCAACACCAGCGTAGCTATTTTAGCTTCAATGCTAACATTACACTCACATTTTAACAGCCATATCATGCTAAACTAGCCTATTCGCTAAAGAAAAACTATACAACTTCCACGTCTGTAGCTTGTTGACAGATAGACGACAGAGCTCCTTATTTAGTTTAAGATGTGTAGCAAAGCCTTTTTTTTCCTCTCTCGCCTATTTAGGTGCGGGCCAAGGGCGGTATGGTGTCCGTGAAAAAGGACTTTTAACAGGATTTCACAGGCTTTTTTGGGGATTGTTGCAGCCCACAATGCCAACATTCTAGCATGCTTTTCAAAAAGTTCCAGCAAAAGTACAAATATTGTGATTTTTTTTTTAAATAACATTGAGTCAGCTTGTGATTTTATGAGTTTGTTAAATGAATTACTGTACGGTACTTTACAAACCATAGGGCACACCGGATTATAAGGCGCACTGCCGATGGTCTATTTTCAATATTTTTTTCGTATATAAGGCGCACTGGATTATAGGGCGCATTAAAGGAGTCATATATATATATATATATATATATTTTTTTTTTTTTTTTTTTCTAAATTGAAACTCCTTCCTTGTGGTCTACATAACATGTAATGGTGGTTCTTTGGTCAAAATGTTGCATGGATTATGTTTTACAGATCATCTTCAAGCCGGAAATGTGTCCCGTGAAAAAACGTCCTACTGGAACACTCTAATAACCAAAGTTCCTTGGGTAAATAATGTAAACTCACAATACCGGTATGTTTTAGCGCCTTCATGGCGAGTCTACTGACATATATATGTATGAACTTTATACTAGTTTATATTAGAAATGGCAACAGCGGAGGATGAATGTCCCATAACAAGAAGATAGAGTAAAAGAAGAAGCTTATCGACTACGGTGTCGGCACCGACTACAAAGGCGGACGTGCACAATTTTTCAGGACTTATGCAGATCCCAAATACAGATCAGCAGGTAACAGAAGGTAAGAAAAGTTGCTTTTGCATAAAATTGCGAAGCAAAACGCCAGATAATATGTCTTACCTTATACACACACCATAATAATACTCGTATGTTGAAGCACAGTACAATCAATCAAGCGGTGCGGCTTCATAGCTTACCAAAGTCGTACCAAAACATTTTAATAGTGAAGTGAAGTGAATTATCTTTATATAGCGCTTTTTCTCTTGTGACACAAAGCGCTTTACATAGTGAAACCCATGATCTAAGTTACATTTAAGCAAGTGTGGGTGGCACTGGGAGCAGGTGGGTAAAGTGTCTTGCCCAAGGACACAACGGCAGTGACTAAGATGGCGGAAGCGGGGATCAAACCTGGAACCCTCAAGTTGCTATACCGCCCCATACCGGTAATAGATTTTTGAGCGCCGTGTGTAATGTTCTATATTTTCAATGGAACATATAAAATGTTGGTGTTGTTTATTTGAGTGATATTGCCATCATACTGCAGTCTACATGTATCTCTCATGTTCGACTGCCATCTACTGGTCACTCTTATCATTACACCATGTACCAAATAAAATTGCTTCGAGGTCAATAAGCAAAACCAGAATTATTCCGTACATTAGGCGCAACGGATTATGAGGCGCACCGTCGAGTTTTGAGAAAGAAAATGATTGTAAGTGCGCCTTATAGTCCGGAACATTTTTTTTTGTTTTTTCCGAACGTTACCTGCAGTTTACCAGTGGACCCAGGATCTAAATAAGCAAGGCTTATTTGAGATGCCTGATTTCACATTGTCCCAAAAATTGCAATAGGTTACAGTGTTGTTGCGATTAAATTCACCGACATTTATTTGATAATACCACCTTAACATTTGACAACCAAACAATTACACAAAGCGACTCAGTAAAGAATCTGGGTATTATCTTCGACCCAACTCTCTCCTTTGAGTCACACATTAAGAGTGTTACTAAAACGGCCTTCTTTCATCTCCGTAATATCGCTAAAATTCGTTCCATTTTGTCCACTAGCGACGCTGAGATCATTATTCATGCGTTCGTTACGTCTCGTCTCGATTACTGTAACGTATTATTTTCGGGTCTCCCTATGTCTAGCATTAAAAAATTACAGTTGGTACAAAATGCGGCTGCTAGACTTTTGACAAGAACAAGAAAGTTTGATCATATTACGCCTATACTGGCTCACCTGCACTGGCTTCCTGTGCACTTAAGATGCGACTTTAAGGTTTTACTACTTACGTATAAAATACTACACGGTCTAGCTCCATCCTATCTTGCCGATTGTATTGTACCATATGTCCCGGCAAGAAATCTGCGTTCAAAGAACTTCGGCTTATTAATGATTCCCAGAGCCCAAAAAAAGTCTGCGGGCTGTAGAGCGTTTTCTATTCGGGCTCCAGTACTATGGAATGCCCTCCCGGTAACAGTTAGAGATGCTACCTCAGTAGAAACATTTAAGTCCCATCTCAAAAACTCATTTGTATACTCTAGCCTTTGAATAGCCCCCCTTTTTTAGACCAGTTGATCTGCCGTTTCTTTTCTTTTCTCCTCTGCTCCCCCCTATCCCTTGTGGAAGGGGAGACACACAGATCCGGTGGCCATGGATGGGGTGCTGGCTGTCCGGGGTCGGGACCTGGGGTGGACCGCTCGCCTGTATATCGGTTGGGAACATCTCTGCGCTGCTGACCCGTCTCCGCTCGGGATGGTTTCCTGCTGACCCCACTATGGACTGGACTCTTACTATTATGTTGGATCCACTATGGACTGGACTCTCACAATATTATGTCAGACCCACTCGACATCCATTGCATTCGGTCTCCCTAGAGGGGGGGGGGTTACCCACATATGCGGTCCTCTCCAAGGTTTCTCATAGTCATTCACATCGACGTCCCACTGGGGTGAGTTTTTCCTTGCCCTTATGTGGGCTATACCGAGGATGTCGTTGTGGCTTGTGCAGCCCTTTGAGACACTTGTGATTTAGGGCTATATAAATAAACATTGATTGATTGATTGATTGATTGAATTGTGGAAACACAGTTGAGTGCAATCTATAGCAGTGAGTTTTGTTGGTAAATGAAAGACTATAAGAGGCTATCAACACACGCCTTTGGACAGGGTCAATGTAAACATGGAAGTAAGGGTGTTTTTTTTGTTGTTTTTTTTTTATTCGTCGGCAGTGTGCACAATACAATATTCACAAGGAATCAATGTGTGCACCAAATTGAGCTAACGGATCATTTCCATCTGTAGTCGTTGCAACATACAACACTCACGGGAGAAAACAAATAACACTACCAGCAAAACAATAAAAGGACAACTTATGCTGCTCTCATCTACTCACTTAAATAAAACAGCAACATATTCAAAAAACATATCACACGCGAGCCCAAATGCATCTAGACACCTCCTCACTCAAAAGGAGACCTACACCACTATCTCTTTACAAAATGAATCTTCTGGAAAGGATAATTCATTAAGTGCCAGTCCACAGAGGCCTACAATTAGTAAAATACCGAAGGATACAATGCATGTGTTGAAAAAAAAAAACCCACATACCTTACAATTTATAAATTTATAAAACGAGTGTGAATGTTGTCTGTCTATCTGTGATGAGGTGGCGACTTGTCCAGGGTGTACCCCGCCTTCTGCCCGAATGCAGCTGAGATAGGCTCCAGCACCCCCCCGCGACCGCAAAAAGGACAAGCGGTAGAAAATGGATGAAGCTCAAAACCTGTAATTTATACGGTGAGTAAATTATTGCACACATTTAATACTATACATGTGTCACACCCAGGCTCGGGTGAAGGTAATGTAACCTTTGCAAACCAGACTTTCAAATCAAGGATGGCAAGGCACGCAGTTGGTGAGAGTTTACAAACATTTATTGAAATCCCAAAAAAGTGTCAAAAGGTGAACAACGACAGAAAAAACAAAGCACCCACAATCTTAGTAGATGTTTGATGCATGGAGACCGAAACTCCTACTCAGGACAGAGAACCTCCTCTGGCAGTGACCGACAGCAGACTGTCAGAAAAACGGCATTTTCCAACTTAAATAGCCCTTAGCCCCGCCCACTAGCTGGGACCAATTTGACAGGGGAAATTAAGAAAACAGTTATTTTGTAAATTTCACCATAAATAATCATCACATGTCTAAAAAGTATCCACATGGTACTTTTGCATGTGTAGAGCAGTCATTTTCGTACACAGTATATTCAGGCTTAGACAACACAACTTTTAAATGTCCAGTGTCCTTCTGTAACACCCAGCATTTGAAGATCATGGTTCGACCCAAATTTGGCCTAATTAGTGAATGCAGGTGTGATCACCTATATAAAGCCCTCAACCCCACCCTGACTCTTTTGGTCAATAGTTCAGAGCCATGGTGAGTGACAGGTAACAATTTGTTTGTTGAGCACATGCTTTTCACTGGCTAACAAGATTGAATGTTTGTGTCCATGTTGAGCTTCCCAACAAATGTGCACGGTTTGTGAGGAAGTCCAAAGGTCAAACAGTGACAGTGTGGGGTCAAACTGTCACATTACCTCCCTCCTCTCCAGCGACAGCAAATCCAGGGAGACGAGACAGGTAATCAGCTAGCAAGTTACTTTTGCCAGCTCGATGTGTAACGTTGAAACAATAAGGCTGTAACGCCAAGTACCATCTGGTGACACGGGAGTTCTTATCCCTCATGGAGTTGATCCAGCTCAATGCCCGGTGGTCCGTTTCCAGATCGAAGGTCCGTCCCAGAAGGTAATAACGTAGGCTGTCCAATGCCCACTTGATGGCAAGACATTCCTTTTCAATGGCAGAGTACCTAGTTTCTCTGGGATGCAGTTTACGGCTCAGATATAGAAGCGGTTGTTCCTCGCCCTCCTTTCCTTGGGCTAGGACGGCTCCAAGGCCCACACCAGAGGCATCAACTTGAACAAGGAATCGCTGGTTGAAGTCAGGACTTTGTAAGACCGGAGAAGAGCATAGAATAGTTTTGACATTCGTGAAGGCAGTTTCACATGTGTCTGTCCATTTGACTGGATTAGAGGATGCTTTGGTTGTCAGCTTGACAAGAGGAGCTGTGATGGTAGAGAAGTGGGGAACAAATCTTCTGTACCACCCGGAAAGCCCCAAGAATGACCGGACCTGCTTCTTTGTCCGCGGTCTAGGACTGTCTTGGATTGCCTTCACCTTGTCCACCTGAGGACGTATCTGCCCATTGCCAAGATGGTAACCTAGGTAACACACCTCAGTTTTGGCCCACTCACATTTCTGGGTGTTAAGAGTGAGCCCGGCAGAACGGATCCGGAGCAGGACTTGACGCAGATGAGAGAGGTGGTCTTTCCAGGAAGTGCTGAAAACCACCACATCATCGAGATAGGCAGCAGAGAACTGGCCACACCCCTGCAGAACGCGATCCATTAGCCGCTGAAATGTTGCGGGGGCTCCATGTAGTCCGAACGGCATAACCGTGTAATGATAGAGACCCTTTGGTCCACGGAAGGCAGTGTACTCCCTTGACTCCTTCTCTAAAGGGACTTGCCAGTATCCCTTACACAGGTCAAGGGTGGTGATGAACACAGCTTTGCCGAGCTTCTCAAGAAGTTCATCAATACGTGGCATGGGATAAGCATCGAATTTAGAAACGGCGTTCACTTTGCGTAGGTCATTACATACTCTTATTGTGTTGTCTTTTTTAGGAACGAGGACAATGGGGTTACACCACTCACTGTTTGAGGGTTCAATCACTCCTAGATCCAGCATGGTTTGGATTTCATGGTTGAGGGGCTCCACCAGCCGCTCAGGCACTCTGTAGGGGCGCTGACGGATAGGTGTTGGGTTTTTTAAATGAATGACATGTTCAATTAGTGGAGTTCTTCCTGGCTTTCCACTGAACAATACTGGGAATTCTTCACACACTTGCAATAGTTTATGGGCAGATTGTGCAGACAAGTGACTAACATCAGGTTTCTGTGGTGTAGTGAGCATGGACAAATCTGTCTCCTCCACATCATCCTCCATTTCCACTTCCCGTGCCAGCATCACCTTTTCCTCTTGCAACTCCTTGCTTTGAGTATGTACTTGACTGGCTTGGACATCCTTTCCTTCCACAGAGGATTTCCTCTCCTTCCATTCCTTCAGAAGGTTGATGTGGTACACTTGGGATGCCTTTCCTTTCTCTGGATGTGAGATTTCATAAGTGACTGGACCAGCTTGTCTGACCACGGAGTAAGGACCTTGCCATTGGGCCAGCAGTTTATGACTTGAGGTTGGAAGCAAGAGCATGACCTTTTGACCTGGCTGAAGCACCCTGTGACGTGCTTTCTGGTCATACCAGGTCTTCTGTTTCATCTGGGCCTTTCCAAGATATTCCCTTGCCTTAGCTCTGTATTGCTCCAGCCGGTCTCGCATCTGCAGCACATAAGAAAGAACCCCTTGTGGTACAGGTGGTTTGGATTCCCAGGATTTCTTCAAGAGGTCCAAGGGGCCTTGAACAGGGAACCCATAAAGAAGCTCAAAAGGCGAAAACCCGGTAGAGGCTTGGGGTACCTCTCGATAGGCAAAGAGCAAGAAGGGAAGCCACTTCTCCCAGTCTCGACCGGTGTCATCTACAAACTTCCTCAGCATGGATTTCAGGGTTTGGTTGAAGCGTTCCACCAACCCGTCGGTTTGTGGATGATAGGGGGTGGTGAGAATGCCAGTAATTCCAAGTTGTTTATGAAGCTGCTTCATGAGCTTTGAAGTGAAGTTGGTTCCTTGATCCGTGATTATTTCATCTGGAATTCCTACTCGTGAGAAGAACTGTACAAGTGCAGAGATGACTTTCGGAGTCTTGATACTCCTTAGTGGGAAGGCCTCAGGAAATCTGGTGGCGTAGTCACAGAGGACAAGGATGTATTCATGGCCTCCACTGCTTTTCTCCAGGGGTCCAACAATATCCATTGCGATCCTCCGGAAAGGAACATCAATGAGAGGTAGAGGGAGTAGTGGGACTTTCTCAGGTCGTCTCGGAGAAGTCTTCTGGCACTGCAGACAGGTTTGACAGTACTCAATAACATCTTTGACCATTAAAGGCCAAAAGAAGCGAGCTTTGACTCGAGCAAGAGTCTTGTCTTGCCCAAGATGACCAGCCCAAGGTATGGAATGAGCAAGATGCAGTACAAGGGGCCTACAGCAGGTAGGGACCACCAAGCGATTCTCTGGCTGATCTGCTACATACAGGACTCCATCCTCCAGGACATACTTTTCACCCTGGTTTGGCTGCAAGGGGATGTTTGCATCTTTCATCTTAGCCAGCAGGGGAGCCAGTGAGACGTCAGCTCTCTGTAGCTCTCGGATGTCTTCAGGTACCTGCCACTCTTCATCAGGTTTCAAGCTTGACACATCACCCAACAGTGGAGTACCTTGGATTTTCTCCAGGCGGCGCTGGCTCTTACTTTTGGGGGGGCCCTTCTGACCACCCTGGCATAGAGAAGGGTCCAAGTCAGGAAGAGGCTCCAGCCCTAGCTTGGCTGTCTGGGCACGGGTGCGTACTGGATAAGCCTCTTGAATGGCTGGAATAAAACTGGATTTCACTTTCTGCTTGTGTGTCTGATGAACAAGATCATGCAGAATAGGCAAGTCTCTGCCCAAGATCATGTCATGGGGCATGTGATCAAGAACCCCCACACGGAGCAAGAAAGCCTGGTCATCGATGATGATGGTCACATCAGCCACGGGATATATTTTTTGATCACCATGGACACATTGAATGGCTGTGGCATGCTGATAGTCAAGATTACCAAGTGACACAAAAGAATGGTTCAACAGTGTCATGGAGCTACCTGTGTCCAACAGTGCTTGCACTGGACGGCCATTAACACAAGCTGGCATCATGATAGGCTCAGTGTTAGGTTTGGCCTCAGGTTCAGGATTGGGTGCAAGAGCAGGTGCCATGACTGAAGCTGACACAGATGGATGGGGAACATGACAGAAGCTGGACAGCTTTGGACCTTTCAAGGGGCAGACTGGGGCTCGGTGCCCCGGCTGTTGGCAGTGGTAGCAGATGAGATCCTTCACTGGACTCTGTCTCGGGAGCGGTCTGTTGTCCCCTGAGGTGCTGTAACCACCTGCTTTCTGCACACCTCTTTGGTGTGACAGGTCGGCTGCACCTTGAGCTGCTACACGGTTGTTCTGCTGCCTTGGCATTCGGAGTCCTTTACGAGCATTCAAGTACTGACCTGCAAGTTTAGCAGCAGTAAGTCCGTCTTCTGGCTCGTGTTCCTTGACCCAAGTCTTCATTTCGTTGGGCAGCAAGCGAATCATTTGCTCTAGGATGAAAAGCTCTGCGATGTCTTCTTTGGAACGCTGCTCCGGCTTGATCCATCTTCTGTAGAGACCTTTGAGTCTGTTGTAAGTCTCCTTGGGAGATTCACCAGGGGGAATGTAGGTTGACCGGAACTGGAGCCTATAAGTCTCAGGAGAGATATCAAACTTAGCAAGGAGGGCTTCTTTTAGGTCAGCATAGACGTTGGAAGCATCTTCCTCCATCGCAGAATAGGCATCCAGAGCTTTACCGGTCAAGAGTGGAACAAGTCGGCAGGCCCAGTCAGACTGATGCCAGCCCCAGGTGCGAGCGATGCGCTCGAAGCGGACAAGAAAGTTTTCGATGTCCTCACCCTGCTGGAAAGGGAGCATCTTTGGGCCTTGTCGGAGATGATGGTCAGGTGGCGAGGAATCTCTGGACGGCGACGCTTGAGGACTAAGATTTGGATGTGGGCGAGTTCTGGGTTTGGGTTTGGGCGACTGCTCACAACTATCGTCAGGAGTACGGTTAGCATTTTGGTTAGTGAGTGAGTGATCTAGGCTAGGTCTTGTACAGACAGTTTTTAACTCCTGGAGTTCACGAACTAGGACAGCTTCCCTACGTTGCTGTCCAATCAAAAAGTCTTGGAACATATTAACCAGGGTAGGTTCACTTAACACTCTTTCAGTCCTTGGTGGCTCAGCAGACCACCTAGCCTTCCTAGACCCCTTCCTATGCTGCTTACGCCTAGCCCCAGAGTTCTCAAAACCTTTGACGTCTTCTTCGGACTCCTCGGTGTTCCATCCAACTTCATGCTCCTCAGCCATAGTCGTCCGGTCCAGCCTCATCGCCGTGGCCCCTCGACCAGCCATCTCATCAGTCTCCTCTGTCATTGCCACCTCCGACACTTGGGATCTCAAACCAGTTCTGGCCTGCCCTCTGCCAGATAAATGTTTGTAAACTCTGCGGCTTGCCATCCCACCACTGCCACCATATGTCACACCCAGGCTCGGGTGAAGGTAATGTAACCTTTGCAAACCAGACTTTCAAATCAAGGATGGCAAGGCACGCAGTTGGTGAGAGTTTACAAACATTTATTGAAATCCCAAAAAAGTGTCAAAAGGTGAACAACGACAGAAAAAACAAAGCACCCACAATCTTAGTAGATGTTTGATGCATGGAGACCGAAACTCCTACTCAGGACAGAGAACCTCCTCTGGCAGTGACCGACAGCAGACTGTCAGAAAAACGGCATTTTCCAACTTAAATAGCCCTTAGCCCCGCCCACTAGCTGGGACCAATTTGACAGGGGAAATTAAGAAAACAGTTATTTTGTAAATTTCACCATAAATAATCATCACATGTCTAAAAAGTATCCACATGGTACTTTTGCATGTGTAGAGCAGTCATTTTCGTACACAGTATATTCAGGCTTAGACAACACAACTTTTAAATGTCCAGTGTCCTTCTGTAACACCCAGCATTTGAAGATCATGGTTCGACCCAAATTTGGCCTAATTAGTGAATGCAGGTGTGATCACCTATATAAAGCCCTCAACCCCACCCTGACTCTTTTGGTCAATAGTTCAGAGCCATGGTGAGTGACAGGTAACAATTTGTTTGTTGAGCACATGCTTTTCACTGGCTAACAAGATTGAATGTTTGTGTCCATGTTGAGCTTCCCAACAAATGTGCACGGTTTGTGAGGAAGTCCAAAGGTCAAACAGTGACAGTGTGGGGTCAAACTGTCACAACATGTCAAATATTATAGTCTTCCGTTGCTAAACAAGCCACGCTGAACCATGAATTGATTAACGTGGACCCCGAATTAAACAATTTGAAAAACGTTTTCGGGTGTTACCATTTAGTGGTCAATTGTACGGAATATGTACTGTACCAGGGGTCGGCAACACAAAATGTTGAAAGAGCCATATTGGACCAACAATACAAAAAACAAATCTGCCTGGAGCCGCAAAAAATTCAAAGCCATATTACATACAGATAGTGTGTCATGAGATATAAATTGAATTAAGAGGACTTAAAGGAAACTAAATGACCTCAAATCATACTTGCCAACCTTGAGACCTCCGATTTCGGGAGGTGGGGGTTGGGGGGGGGCGTGGCTAGGGGCGTGGTTTAGAGGGGAGGAGTATATTTACAGCTAGAATTCACCAAGTCAAGTATTTCATATATATATATATATATCAATCTGAACCTTGGTATTTACCGTGATGACGGACTGGCAGTGTGTCGCGCCTCGCCAAGGAGCAGCGAGAATACCAAGAAGCGCATATGCCAAATTTTCAAAGAGAACGGCCTACGGATCACGATTGAAGCCAACAAGCAAACCGTCAACTTCCTTGACGTCACTTTCAACCTGAGAAATAACAGCTACCAACCATTCACGAAACCCAACACAACACTCCAATACGTGCACCATGACAGCAACCACCCACCCACCACCACGAAAAGAATACCTACCGGAATCAATAAAAGGCTATCGATGCTGTCATCTAGCAAAGCTGAATTTGACCAAGCAACCCCCCCGTACCAAAAAGCCCTTGATGAAAGCGGATACAATTTCACCCTCACCTATGAACCCACGCCAGGAAATCAGCCAAAAAAGAACAGAAAACGGAACGACATCTGGTACAACCCCCCATACAGCAAAAACGTCTCAACGAACATTGGACACAAATTCCTCAATCTGATTGACAAACACTTTCCCAAAGACAACATCCTAAGAAAAGTATTCAACAAGAACAACATTAAATTGAGCTACAGCTGCATGAACAATATACGACAAATCATCTCAAACCACAACAAAACAATTGCAAATGAGCCGTCGGCCCTCAGACAGAGCGACTCCAAAACCAACAAAGGATGTAATTGTCGAAAGAAACCTGATTGCCCTCTCAACGGGGGATGCTTACAAACATCAGTTGTCTACCAATCTAAGGTAATACGCAAGGACATTAACACATCCGACACATATGTAGGATTAACCGAGGGAGAATTCAAAACCAGATGGAACAATCACAAGGCTTCTTTCAGGAACAAAAACCTGCGAAATACCACAGAACTCAGCAAACACATTTGGGACCTCAAAGACAATAATGTTGAATATTCAATAACATGGCAAATTCTTGCATCCAGCACACCTTACAATAGTGGTAATAAAAGATGCAACCTATGCTTGAAAGAGAAACTGTTTATTATTTACCGTCCAGACCTGTCATCCCTCAACAAGCGCAGCGAAATTGTAACAACATGCCGCCATAGACGGAAACACCTCCTAGGTAACACATGAGCCAATCACCACGCCCCTAGGCCAGCCTGTACCCACCCACTCTGTGCCCTATATAAACCATGGTATGCGAATGCTCCCATTAAAATCTCCTGACGATTGAGGGTACCCCCCCTCATGAAACAGGCCTGTAGAGATGAAATAGTCTTGTGATTTTTTTCCCACACATACATATATATATATATATATATATATATATATAAGAAATACTTGACTTTCAGTGAATTCTAGCTATATATATATATATATATATATATATATATATATATATATATATATATATATATATATATATATATATTTATTTTATTATATATATATATATATATATATATATATATATATATATATATATATATATATATATATATATATATAAATAAGAGAAATACTTGAATTTCAGTGTTCATTTATTTACACATATATACGCACATAACACTCATCTACTCATTGTTGAGTTAAGGGTTGAATTGTCCATCCTTGTTCTATTCTCTGTCACTATTTTTCTAACCATGCTGAACACCCTCTCTGATGATGCATTCTGCTTCGTCTCCTTGTTGTGTGCGCAGTTGTGCACTGCACTCTCTAAAAGCCGTAGATGTTATTGTCACATACGCATGTACAGTAGATGGCAGTATTGTCCTGTTTAAGAGTGTCACAACATTGCTGTTTACGGCAGACGAACTGCTTTACGGTAGACGAAAACGTGACTGCTGTTGTTGTGTGTTGTTGTTACCGCGCTGGGACGACGTTAATGAAACTGCCTAACAATAAACCCACATAAGAAACCAAGAACTCGCCCTCGATCATTCTACAGTTATAACGTGATTGGGCGGGCACGCTGTTTATATTGTGGGAAAGCGGACGTGAAAACAGGCTGTCGACACGTCACTCAGGTCCGCCTGAATTTCGGGAGAAAATTTGTCCCGGGAGGTTTTCGGGAGAGGCGCTGAATTTCGGGAGTCTACCGGAAAATCCGGGAGGGTTGGCAAGTATGCCTCAAATATAGCTACAAATGAGGCATAATGATGCAATATGTACATATAGCTAGCCTAAATAGCATGCTAGCATCGATTAGCTTGCAGTCATGCAGTGACCAAATATGCCCGATTAGCACTCCACACAAGTCAATAACATCAACAAAACTCACCTTTGTGTATTCACGCACAACATTAAAAGTTTGGTGGACAAAATGAGACAGAAAAAGAAGTGGCATAAAACACGTCCTAGAAAGTCGGAGAAAGTTATATATGTAAGCAAACTACGGTGAGTTCAAGGACCGCCAAAATTAGTAGGAAAAAACGGCGCTCACCAAATACTTGAATCAGTGAAGCATGTTTACCGTAATTTTCGGACTATAAGTGGCAGTTTTTTTCATAGTTTGGCCGGGGGTGCGACTTATACTCAGGAGCGACTTATGTGTGAAATTATTAACACATTACCGTAAAATATCAAATAATATTATTTAGCTCATTCACGTAAGAGACTAGACGTATAAGATTTCATGGGATTTAGCGATTAGGAGTGACAGATTGTTAGGTAAACGTATAGCATGTTCTATATGTTCTAGTTATTTGAATGACTCTTACCATAATATGTTACGTTAACATACCAGGCACGTTCTCAGTTGGTTATTTATGCCTCATATAACGTACACTTATTCAGCCTGTTGCTCACTATTCTTTATTTATTTTAAATTGCCTTTCAAATGTCTATTCTTGGTGTTGGGTTTTATCAAATACATTTCCCCAAAAAATGCAACTTATACTCCAGTGCGACTTATATATGTTTTTTTCCTTCTTTATTATGCATTTTCAGCCGGTGCGACTTATACTCTGGAGCGATTTATACTCCGAAAAATACGGTAATATAAACAGTGTGCTTTATAACAATTAGGGAGGTTTGTGTCATGTTTGTCCTCCAACAGGAACCATATTAAAACCAAAACTATTTTTTTCCCCCTCATCTTTTTCCATTTTTCATACATTTTTGAAAAAGCTCCAGAGAGCCACTAGGACGGCGCTTCTAGAGCCGCGGGTTGCCGACCCCCGTACTATACTGTGCAATCTACTAATAAAAGTTTCAATCAATCAATCAAAGCTAAACACTGTATGTCATATTAAAATATGAATCCTTCTATGTTGGCCAGACTAGTTGCTCAATAATTAATCGTTTGCAAGAAAACCCAAATTATTGTAATTTGTTAGAATGTTCAGCTATGTGGGAAGCTTGTTCCAGCCTTTTGTTGCTTTAGTAGAGAAAGCAGTTTGGCCAAAGGTAGATTATCTCTGTGGGGTCTTACAGTCCCCCCTGGATGCAGACCTTAAGGCCCTAGTTTTGGACTCACACCATCACATTGTTTCAATGGAGGGGGTTGATGAACATGAGTCATAACCACATGGTCAAAAGCAACTATTGTATTTTTCAGACTATAAGGCACACTTAAAATCCTTTCCTTTTCTCAAAAATCAACAGTGCACTTTATAACCTGGTGCACCTAATGTACGTATTCATTCTGGTTTTGCACGCCGACCTCGAAGCAATTTTATTTGGTACATGGTGTAGTGATAAGTGTGACCGGTAGATGGCAGTCACACATAAGAGATACATGTGGACTGCAAGTTGAAGCTTGTTCAATAAATGACGCTAGCAAGTACCTGTAAGCAAGCAAAACCAAGATGTTGATGTTTCATTGAGAATATAGAACACACGGCTCGCAAAAACCTATCAAAATGTTTTAGTACGACTTTAGTAAGCTACGAAGACTCACCGCTTGTTGGATTGTCGGCGCATTATGGCTACCGTAGTCAGATGTACTCTGCTTCAACGTACGGGTGTTGTTATGGTGTGACTATATGGATCCTAATATGACACCTATTATGATACTTTATCTGTGTTTTGTTTAACAATATTATGCAAAACAAAGGTTTTTTTTCTTTCAAAGGGCGTGGCGCAGTTTGGAGAGTGGCCGTGCCAGCAACCTGAGGGTTCCTGGTTCGATCCCCAGCTTTTACCAACCTAGTCACGTTCGTTGTGTCCCTTGCTCCTGATGGGTCGTGGTTAGCGCCTTGCATGGCAGCTCCCGTCATCAGTGTATCAATGTGTGTGTGAAGGTGTGTGAATGTGTGTGTGAATGGGTGAATGTGGAAATAGTGTCAAAGCGCTTTAAGTGCCTTGAAGGTAGAAAAGCGCTATACAAGTACAACCCATTTACCATTTCAGTATGAAAATAGACCCGATAATCTGGTGTACCCTATGGTCTGTAAATTTGGTATGTTATATTTAGAGAGAATGTTATAATGTTTTTTTTTTCTAAACCAGTATTTTCAGTGGGTGAGCGATGCATGGACATAATTGATTGATTGATTGATTGAGAAGTTTATTGACATCTTAAAGAATTGAATCCATGTGATGCTTTAAAAAGGCAAATGGATGGCACAAAAAGCCAAAAGGCTTGGTTCCATTGTGATCCATTAAATATTCATCACATTCGATACATTCAATAATAAAAGACATATAACCTGTAACATGTATATTAAAAAATTACGTAAACATTTGTATAAATTATGTACATATACACAGTATACATGTCAGGTGATTTGAAAAATAAAAAAACGTTTGATTGGTTACACCAGGGGTCCCCAAACTACGGCCCCCCAGCGTCCAAAATCCGGCCCGCAGGAAGCCCCAAGTAAAAAAAAATAAAAAATATTATTATTGTTTTTTTGTATTATTATTATTTATTTATTTATTTTTTTTATTTTTTTTTATTTGTCCTTAATTTGTCCTTACTAGTCCATTTTCTACCATCTCCTAGCCACTCAGGCAAATCATATTGTCTAAAAATGCATTTTACCATCGATAAGTGCGCTCTTTAAGTCAGTTAGTGCGCAAGGAATATATATGTATGAATACATACATATATATACACGCACACATATAGACACATATACATATATACATATATATACATATATACACATATAAATGATAAATGGGTTATACTTGTATAGCGCTTTTCTACCTTCAAGGTACTCAAAGCGCTTTTGACAGTATCTCCACATTCACCCATTCACACACACATTCACACACTGATGGCGGGAGCTGCTGCCATGCAAGGCGCTAACCAGCAGTCATCAGGAGCAAGGGGTGAAGTGTCTTGCCCAAGGACACAACGGATGTGACTTGGATGGTAGAAGGTGGGGATTGAACCCCAGTAACCAGCAACCCTCTGATTGCTGGCACGGCCACTCTACTAACTTCGCCACCCCGTCATATACATATATATATACATATATACACATATACATATATATACATGGACATATACATATACATATATACACACATATATACACATTTACATATACATATATACACACACACACATTTACATATAATATATACATATACATATATATATATATATATATATATATATATATACGTATATATATATATATATATATATATATATATATATATATATATATATATATATATACGTATATATATATATATATATATATATATATATATATATATATATATATACACGTATACAGGTAAAAGCCAGTAAATTAGAATATTTTGAAAAACTTGATTTATTTCAGTAATTGCATTCAAAAGGTGTAACTTGTACATTATATTTATTCATTGCACACAGACTGATGCATTCAAATGTTTATTTCATTTAATTTTGATGATTTGAAGTGGCAACAAATGAAAATCCAAAATTCCGTGTGTCACAAAATTAGAATATTACTTAAGGCTAATACAAAAAAGGGATTTTTAGAAATGTTGGCCAACTGAAAAGTATGAAAATGAAAAATATGAGCATGTACAATACTCAATACTTGGTTGGAGCTCCTTTTGCCTCAATTACTGCGTTAATGCGGCGTGGCATGGAGTCGATGAGTTTCTGGCACTGCTCAGGTGTTATGAGACCCCAGGTTGCTCTGATAGTGGCCTTCAACTCTTCTGCGTTTTTGGGTCTGGCATTCTGCATCTTCCTTTTCACAATACCCCACAGATTTTCTATGGGGCTAAGGTCAGGGGAGTTGGCGGGCCAATTTAGAACAGAAATACCCTGGTCCGTAAACCAGGCACGGGTAGATTTAGCGCTGTGTGCAGGCGCCAAGTCCTGTTGGAACTTGAAATCTCCATCTCCATTGAGCAGGTCAGCAGCAGGAAGCATGAAGTGCTCTAAAACTTGCTGGTAGACGGCTGCGTTGACCCTGGATCTCAGGAAACAGAGTGGAGCTCCAACCAAGTATTGAGTATTGTACATGCTCATATTTTTCATTTTCATACTTTTCAGTTGGCCAACATTTCTAAAAATCCCTTTTTTGTATTACCGGTAGCTTTAAGTAATATTCTAATTTTGTGACACACGGAATTTTGGATTTTCATTTGTTGCCACTTCAAATCATCAAAATTAAATGAAATAAACATTTGAATGCATCAGTCTGTGTGCAATGAATAAATATAATGTACAAGTTACACCTTTTGAATGCAATTACTGAAATAAATCAAGTTTTTCAAAATATTCTAATTTACTGGCTTTTACCTGTATATATATATATATATATATATATATATATAGTGCGGCCCCCAGCCAAATTGTTTTACCCCAATGCGGCCCCGGAGTCAAAAAGTTCGGGGACCCCCGGGTTACACAGTTGACGTGTGCGTTTGAGCCCTGCTGAGGGACAAGCTCGATTGAAGAAAGTGCCGATGATTGGCTTAAATGTGCAGGAAAAGTTGCGGGGATCGGGTAAAATTGCGAGAATTTGCATAATTTCTGGTTGTTTGACCACCTCTTTCACATTTTGTGCTCATTAACAGGCTCTTGGGACACATTACGGTTATGTCATTAAAAAGTCAATTTTGCATAACAAAGGACCTTTGAGAAGATGATGCGGGTCGCTATGGTAACGAGATATGGTTGCTCTGGTGAATAGTGACTTTAAACTCCTATAGTTTTCTGGTGTGTGTGTGTGTGTGTGTGTGTGTTGTGGGGGACCAAAAGGACCAAAATACGTCTCATAAATCAACACAGCCGAGAAAGATGGATATTCAAAGCATAAATCACCACAGCGGAGCCACCTACAATCAGGCTAATGAGTCTGGAAGACGTGCTGTCATCTAAGCCATGATGTCACCACGTCTGTTGATGCTAGGCCTCTATTTCTCGTGTGTGTGTGTGTGTGTGTGTGTGTGTGTGTTGGGATGGGGGTGGGGGCTTGCATATGCTATGTATGTGCTCACAGGGGTGTCTGTATGCGGCGGCAAGTCTTTGGGCTCTGCTTGTGTAAGTGTCTGTGGCCGGCGTGTGTGTGTGGTGTGTGTGTGGGAGGCGGGATGTCTGTTTATGTGGGTTTGTGTGGACTAGGGTGGCCTGTGTGTGTGCGTGTGAGTGTGTGTGCGTGCGTATTTGTCAGTCACTATACACTTTCAGCATGTCTCTCTGCATTTATGAACATGCTACACTGGTCTATTCACGCTGGCACATAAACACACACGCACGCTGGACTTAACACCAAGGTATAAAACACACGCTAACAGTGATTTATATACACACACACACACACACACACGCTACACTTGTGGTCAGCGCTGGCTCACAATGGGTCTGGGATTCCGTCGGAGAAAATTAAACAAGACGAGCGGTTAACACGAGTCTGCCACGTTTCCACACAATGGCATTCGTTGACATAAATAATGAAGGGGGCGTTGTGTGTGTGTGTGTGTGGGGGGGGGGGGGGGTTGTGAAACAGGACACCCATTAAGTTGTCCTTCGCAGATAATTGCCCATTAGATCTTGGAAGAGCGATGGATGGAGAGATAACTCAACGCCCGGGCGTTCAATGCAACTTAGTCCGGTTCTGGAATCCGTTAGGATGAGGCTGACGATGCCCGCCGTCATCCATCCAAGCGCTTGGATTCACAACAAAGAAAATGACGGGAGTCTTTTTTTTTTTTTTCGTGTGTGTCTTGCTAAAGTGGCAGTTAGCTGTTAAAGTCCGCAGGGGGAAAAAAAAAAAAAAAAAAGGTTTGAACGAGGAGGCGCTCCCTCCAGCGGAACTTTACGGCCGATTCAAAGACAGTAAATGAAACAGAACAACACATTACTTCAGCCTGGAGTGTGTTTGGATGGCGTTTTGGGCCAACTATGAGATTTATGATGAGAATAAAAGACCAAAGGCGACCGTGCAATGCGTGTGGGTCACTCTGCATTACATATTAAAACATGTGGATTGGCGTGCATTCCGGATATTCCTTCATTATGCATGTCAAGAACTAATAGTTCAGGAAAATTGTAAGCTGGCTAGACTAAGTCCCATCTTAAAACTCATTTGTATACTCTAGCCTTTAAATAGCCCCCCTGTTAGACCAGTTGATCTGCCGTTTCTTTTCTTTTCTCCTCTGCTCCCCTTTTCCTTGAGGGGGGGGGGGGCACAGGTCCGGTGGCCATGGATGAAGTGCTGGCTGTCCAGAGTCGGGACCCGGGGTGGACCGCTCGCCTGTGCATCGGCTGGGAACATCTCTACGCTGCTGACCCGTCTCCGCTCGGGATGGTGTCCTGCTGGCCCCACTATGGACTGGACTCTTACTATTATGTTGGATCCACTATGGACTGGACTCTCACAATATTATGTCAGACCCACTCGACATCCATTGCTTTCGGTCTCCCCTAGGGGGGGAGGGGTTACCCACATATGCGGTCCTCTCCAAGGTTTCTCATAGTCATTCACATCGACGTCCCACTGGGGTGAGTTTTTCCTTGCCCGTATGTGGGCTTTGTACCGAGGATGTCGTTGTGGCTTGTGCAGCCCTTTGAGACACTTGTGATTTAGGGCTATATAAATAAAGATTGATTGATTGATTGATTGACTAGTATAGCACAGGGGTCGGCAACCTTTACCACTGAAAGAGCCATTTTGGCCCGTTTCACAAATTAAAGAAAACAATGGGAGCCACGAAACTCTTTTGCAATTTAAAATAGAATAACACTGCATACAAAGTTTTTTTTTGCTTTGTGCTATGTATAAACCAGTGGTCTCAGACACGCGGCCCGCACCTTAATATGAAAATTTAATGTTAGTGCGGCCCGCGAGTTTTATATGAATGGCGCTTGACAGCGTCATACTTGACTACTTTCCCGAAAGCTTCCCGCATTTTAAGGCAGCTATTCTCTCGAATGTCTGCCGATTTTCACCAAACAACATTAATAAGGACGTGCCGTGATGGCGCTGATTTAGCGCCCTCTACAGCTTGAACTAACAGCGTGCCAGCCCAGTCACGTGTTGTGTGAGGCTTCTGTGGACGCACACAAGTGACTGCAAGGCATGCTTGGTCAACAGCCATACAGGTTACAGTGAGCGTGGCGATAGAAACAACTTTAACACTCTTACTAATATACGCCACAATGTGAACCCACACCAAACAAGAATGACAAACACATTTCGGTAGAACATCCGCACCGTAACACAACATAAACACAACAGAACAAATACCCAGAATCCCATGCATCCCTAACTCTTCCGGGCTACATTATACACCCCCGCGCTACCACCAAACCCCGCCCACCCCCTTCTGTGCGTCGGTTGAGGTGGGCGGGGTTTGGTGGTAGCGGGGGTGTATAATGTAGCCCGGAAGAGTTAGGGATGCATGGGATTCTGGGTGTTTGTTCTGTTGTGTTTATGTTGTGTTACGGTGCAGATGTTCTCCCGAAATGTGTTTGTCATTCTTGTTTGGTGTGGGTTCACAGTGTACATCCGTCACTCTACCCCAGGGCAGCTGTGGCTATGAAAGTAGCTTCCCACCCCAGGTGTGAATGATTGATGGGTTCTACATGTAAAGCGACTTTGGGTACTTAGAAAAGCGCTATATAAATCCCAGTTATTATTATTATTATTATTATTATTATCTTAAAGTGATAAATAACTCTCAAAGTGCTTAGAGTTAGCTGTGTAGTCCAAGCTAGCTAGCAATGTTTCACATTAGCTAACCCTGAACATATTTGGTAATTTAGTTTTGAAAATTATAAATCGATATAATTTGGGATAAGTAAAAATGGCAATTTGGATAAGAATCGATTTTTTTTGTGCACTGATAGTGTTTGTTTGAAATGTTGTTTGCTAACTCTTCCGGGCTACATTATACACCCCCGCTACCACCAAACCCCGCCCACCCCCTTCTGTGCGTCGGTTGAGGTGGGCGGGGTTTGGTGGTAGCGGGGGTGTATAATGTAGCCCGGAAGAGTTAGGGATGCATGGGATTCTGGGTATTTGTTCTGTTGTGTTACGGTGCAGATGTTCTCCCGAAATGTGTTTGTCATTCTTGTTTGGTGTGGGTTCACAGTGTACATCCGTCACTCTACCCCAGGGCAGCTGTGGCTATGAAAGTAGCTTCCCACCCCAGGTGTGAATGATTGATGGGTTCTACATGTAAAGCGACTTTGGGTACTTAGAAAAGCGCTATATAAATCCCAGTTATTATTATTATTATTATTATTATTATCTTAAAGTGATAAATAACTCTCAAAGTGCTTAGAGTTAGCTGTGTAGTCCAAGCTAGCTAGCAATGTTTCACATTAGCTAACCCTGAACATATTTGGTAATTTAGTTTTGAAAATTATAAATCGATATAATTTGGGATAAGTAAAAATGGCAATTTGGATAAGAATCGATTTTTTTTGTGCACTGATAGTGTTTGTTTGAAATGTTGTTTGCTAACTAAGTTAGTTGTTTGACAGTTATCAAGCTAGTTGGCTATGTTGCTTATTAGTTGTATAATTTTTATAATACCACAATAATAATAACAATAATATAATACTGTATTTTATTGTTACACACTTTTTATTCAAATACATCTTAAAGTGATAAATGACTCTCAAAGTGCTTAGAGTTAGCTGTGTAGTCCAAGCTAGCTAGCAATGCTTCACATTAGCTAACCCTGAACATATTTGGTAATTTAGTTTTGAAAATTATAAATCGATATAATTTGTGATGAGTAAAAATCGCAATTCGGATGTGAATGGATTTTTTTGTGTGTGCACTGACAGTGTTTGTTTTAAATGTTGTTTGCTAACTAAGTTAGTTGTTTGACAGTTAGCAAGCTAGTTGGATAAGTTGCCTTTTACTTGTTTCTAAGTTGTATCATTTTATAATACCATAATAATAACAATAATATAATAATGTATTTTATTTCTTACACACTTTTTATTTAAATCAATCTTAAAGATCTATGATCGACTTTGTAGTTGTGTCATCGGATTTGCGGCCTCATGTTTTGGACACTCGGGTGAAGAGAGGGGCGGAGCTTTCTACCGATCACCACCTGGTGGTGAGTTGGCTGCGATGGTGGGGGAGGATGCCGGACAGACCTGGCAGGCCCAAACGCATTGTGAGGGTTTGCTGGGAACGTCTGGCAGAGTCTCCTGTCAGAGAGAGTTTCAATTCCCACCTCCGGAAGAACTTTGAACATGTCACGAGGGAGGTGCTGGACATTGAGTCCGAGTGGACCATGTTCCGCACCTCTATTGTCGAGGCGGCTGATTGGAGCTGTGGCCGCAAGGTAGTTGGTGCCTGTCGTGGCGGTAATCCTAGAACCCGTTGGTGGACACCGGCGGTGAGGGATGCCGTCAAGCTGAAGAAGGAGTCCTATCGGGTTCTTTTGGCTCATGGGACTCCTGAGGCAGCGGACAGGTACCGACAGGCCAAGCGGTGTGCGGCTTCAGCGGTTGCGGAGGCAAAAACTCGGACATGGGAGGAGTTCGGGGAAGCCATGGAAAACGACTTCCGGACGGCTTCGAAGCGATTCTGGACCACCATCCGCCGCCTCAGGAAGGGGAAGCAGTGCACTACCAACACCGTGTATGGTGCGGATGGTGTTCTGCTGACCTCGACTGCGGAAGTGGTGGATCGGTGGAGGGAATACTTCGAAGACCTCCTCAATCCCACCTACACGTCTTCCTATGAGAAAGCAGTGCCTGGGGAATCTGTGGTGGGCTCTCCTATTTCTGGGGCTGAGGTTGCTGAGGTAGTTAAAAAGCTCCTCGGTGGCAAGGCCCCGGGGGTGGATGAGATCCGCCCGGAGTTCCTTAAGGCTCTGGATGCTGTAGGGCTGTCTTGGTTGACAAGACTCTGCAGCATCGCGTGGACATCGGGGGCAGTACCTCTGGATTGGCAGACCGGGGTGGTGGTTCCTCTCTTTAAAAAGGGGAACCGGAGGGTGTGTTCTAACTATCGTGGGATCACACTCCTCAGCCTTCCCGGTAAGGTCTATTCAGGTGTACTGGAGAGGAGGCTACGCCGGATAGTTGAACCTCGGATTCAGGAGAAACAGTGTGGTTTTCGTCCTGGTCGTGGAACTGTGGACCAGCTCTATACTCTCGGCAGGGTCCTTGAGGGTGCATGGGAGTTTGCCCAACCAGTCTACATGTGCTTTGTGGACTTGGAGAAGGCATTCGACCGTGTCCCTCGGGAAGTCCTGTGGGGAGTGCTCAGAGAGTATGGGGTTTCGGACTGTCTGATTGTGGCGGTCCGCTCCCTGTATGATCAGTGTCAGAGCTTGGTTCGCATTGCCGGCAGTAAGTCGGACGCGTTTCCGGTGAGGGTTGGACTCCGCCAAGGCTGCCCTTTGTCACAGATTCTGTTTATAACTTTTATGGACAGAATTTCTAGGCGCAGTCAAGGCGTTGAGGGGATCCGGTTTGGTGGCTGCAGGATTAGGTCTCTGCTTTTTGCAGATGATGTGGTCCTGATGGCTTCATCTAGCCAGGATCTTCAGCTCTCACTGGATCGGTTCGCAGCCGAGTGTGAAGCGACTGGGATGAGAATCAGCACCTCCAAGTCCGAGTCCATGGTTCTCGCCCGGAAAAGGGTGGAGTGCCATCTCCGGGTTGGGGAGGAGATCTTGCCCCAAGTGGAGGAGTTAAAGTACCTCGGAGTCTTGTTCACGAGTGAGGGAAGATCGACAGGCGGATCGGTGCGGCGTCTTCAGTAATGCGGACGCTGTATCGATCCGTTGTGGTGAAGAAGGAGCTGAGCCGGAAGGCAAAGCTCTCAATTTACCGGTCGATCTACGTTCCCATCCTCACCTATGGTCATGAGCTTTGGGTTATGACCGAAAGGACAAGATCACGGGTACAAGCGGCCGAAATGAGTTTCCTCCGCCGGGTGGCGGGGCTCTCCCTTAGAGATAGGGTGAGAAGCTCTGTCATCCGGGGAGAGCTCAAAGTAAAGCCGCTGCTCCTCCACATCGAGAGGAGCCAGATGAGGTGGTTCGGGCATCTGGTCAGGATGCCACCCGAGCGCCTCCCTAGGGAGGTGTTTCGGGCACGTCCGACCGGTAGGAGGCCACGGGGAAGACCCAGGACACGTTGGGAAGACTATGTCTCCCGGCTGGCCTGGGAACGCCTCGGGATCCCCCGGGAGGAGCTGGACGAAGTGGCTGGGGAGAGGGAAGTCTGGGCTTCCCTGCTTAGGCTGCTGCCCCCGCGACCCGACCTCGGATAAGCGGAAGAAGATGGATGGATGGATGGAATCTTAAAGTGATAAATAACTGTAAGTGCTTAGAGTAAGCTACCCTGAACATTGACAAAGTAGAAAAGAACCTTAGAATAACATTTAAAATATCAAAGCAGATTAAGGATAAAATGACATGATACATTATTCTAATGGTATTATAACATATTAAGGAGTCAGTAAAAATGATACTTTTCATGTCATCTCTTCCATTGCTTCGTGCCAATGTGAGCGGGCGGCTAAGAGGCAACATTTGAAGAAATAAGAAAAGTGTATCATTATATTATGATCATCATAGAGAGTAGTAAGACAGCTCATGTGGTTGCAGTTAAAGCTTGTGTACTCGGTGACATCACTGTTTTTAATCAGTGTTTCGGCTGTGATGTGTGCGAATAAACCTAAATCTCTGCACGCCGACGGCCACGGCGCTATTTATTTTCCCTCATTAGTATTAAATGGCCCATCCAAACATTAGCGTGGCCCCATGCTTTTAATCAGTGCAGATCAGCACAGCACTGATCCCGCTTTGCCACCGCAAAACTCTCCTAAGCCCGGTGCAGATGTAGTGATACTTAAACACAGGCAACGCGGAGAAGTCAACATCGACGTGGGTGTAACATGACTTTGTGACATAACATGTAGCGTTTATTAAAATAAATAAAAAACGGCTTAAGCGCTGAAAGAAAGGAAAAAAAAAAAAAAAAGAGTCTCCGTCTGGATGCGCTGTATGTTTGTCTTTTATGTGCATATTCTTTCAACAGGCATTCTTCCGATCTGCGTCACACTTGGCGTGGCCGCCCGAGACCCGGAGAGAGGCGCAGTTTGGCAGCGCGCTTGTCGAGAAAAGCTGTCAGCGGCAACGGCAATTGGCCGGCTGTTGAAAAAAGGCACCGGCACTGGTAATGATGATAATGATAATAATGACGGTTTCGTCTGGCCGGGCTGCTTTCTCAACACTCTTGAATGTTTTATGACTTATCTGAGCCAGACGGGACGGTCCCCAACTGGCGTTTCTCGCTCTACAAGTTCTACGCGAAAGCTCCCAGGCTTGTTTTATTCCATACCCGAAGCAACTGCAATTTCATCTTAAAACCGCTGCTCACAAAAGGGGGGAATTATTTGTCAAAACATGCACCCCTACTGGATGAATGAACCCTACTCAGTGGCAGTCTTGTTCAACCTTTTTTGAGCCAAGGCACAGTTTTAAATTGACAACCCCCAGCAAAAATCTACAGGAAGTTTGCTATTCCCCCTTCAAAAAAATTTTTTTGTAAAAACCCGTCACCTTTCTTCAAACATTATCTCCTCTGAGCGCGTTTGTTGTTTCGGCTTCAAACTCACACAGGAGAGAGATTGAACCCTTCTGATTAAAAGTTGGTGAAAGAGTTGTGATACCTGCTCCGGTTTTGATTTTATGACCCTTCAAAGACCCGCTGCACTGATGCTGCTGCGCTGCTGTTTTTTTAAGATGGCTGCTTAAAAGCAGGAAGCACCAACGTGCCCACACAATGCAGACAAGGTAGGTACACTAGACAAAAGTCTTGGGACACTTCAGACTAAAAGTAGACAAAAGTATTGGGACACTTAGGACTAGCACCTGCCAAATACGCGGGCCCGAACAACGCTGCTTGCAGCTTTAATTATGGTTTGAATTCATATCCAACACTTGCGAGGACAACTTTTTACTGTCAATATCTGCTGAGTTTCATTTTTTTAATGTTTTCTGCGGGTGGTGTGCCTCCGCATTTTTTCAATCTTTACAGTCTAGGTGAGACCTACATAGAGGTCTTTGTTTCATCTCTCTCCGACCTTCCCAGTGGGAGTTACGGGCAGTTTAGTCAGATTTGTCATCCGAGGAGCAGTTTTTTGTGCGTTTTATAAAAAATTGCTGTAGAGCACAATTTTTAGATTTGGGGTTCGGTTTTTTCATTAGATCACAGTTTTAGGCAGTCCTGATGTGTGTGTTCAGTTTGGTGAGTTTTGAAGCATGTTAAGGGGGTCAAATTACAGCTCAAAGAGGCAAAAGTGACTTTTTTTAGTACTTTTTTGTATTGAAGGGGGAATTGCCAACTCCCTGTAGATTTTAGCCCGAGAATGTACCATTATGAAAGTTAGGTGTGAGTCAGACCTACATAGAGGATTTTGTTTCATGTCTTTCCGACCTTCCTAGTGGGAGTTACAGGCAGTCTAGTTTGTTTTTTTTCCTAGGGGGCGCTAGAGCGCAATTTTGATTTTTCCGGTTTGTTTTTTTTTATTAAAAGACAATTTTCGCAGGTCCTGATGGGTGGGTCAAATATGGTGAGTTTTGAAGCATGTTAAGTGGGTCAAATTAGTGCTCGAAGAGGCGGCCGGTATAATAATAATAATAATAATAATAATAATAATAAAACCTTAGAAATTCAATAGGTCCTTATGTCCCATTGCATAAGGACTCCTTGTGGGAGTCCTTTTGCAATGGGCCGTGCGGGCCCTAACTAAGCATGCATCACTATAGCTCTTGTCTCAAAGTACTGTCACCACCTGTCACATCACGCCTCAACTTATTTAGAGTTTTTTTTTGTGTTTTCCTGTGTGTAGTGTTTTAGTTCTTGTCGTTTGGTGGCTTTTCCTGTTCTGTTGGTATATTCCTGGAGCAGTTTAATTTCTTCCCTGAGCACTATTCCCCACACCTGCTTTGTTTTAGCAATCAAGACTATTTAAGTTCTTACTATCCTTGTCATGTACGGATGCAAGTCTTGTCTGTAAGTCTTTGCTGTCGTCCAGAATTCTCTTTTTGTTTACTTTGCAGCCGGTTCAGTTTTAGTTTCATTCTGCATAGCCATCCTTAAAGGGGAACATTATCACAATTTCAGAAGGGTTAAAACCATTAAAAATCAGTTCCCAGTGGCTTATTTCACTTTTCTAAGTTTTTTTCAAAATTTTACCCATCACGCAATATCCCTAAAAAAAGCTTCAAAGTGCCTGATTTTAACCATCGTTATATACACCCGTCCATTTTCCTGTGACGTCACACAGTGATGCCAATACAAACAAACATGGCGGAAAGAACAGCAAGCTATAGCGACATTAGCTCGGATTCAGACTCGGATTTCAGCGGCTTAAGCGATTCAACAGATTACGCATGTATTGAAACGGATGGTTGTAGTGTGGAGGCAGGTAGCGAAAACGAAATTGAAGAAGAAACTGAAGCTATTGAGCCATATCGGTTTGAACCGTATGCAAGCGAAACCGACGAAAACGACACGACAGTCAGCGACACGGGAGAAAGCGAGGACGAATTCGGCGATCGCCTTCTAACCGACGATTGGTATGTGTTTGTTTGGCATTAAAGGAAACTAACAACTATGAACTAGGTTTACAGCATATGAAATACATTTGGCAACAACATGCACTTTGAGAGTGCAGACAGCCCAGTTTTCATCAATTAATATATTCTGTAGACATACCCTCATCCGCTCTCTTTTCCTGAAAGCTGATCTGTCCAGTCCAGTTGGAAATGCATCTGCTTTGAGTGTCGCAGGATTTCCACACATTCTTGCCACCTCTGTCGTAGCATAGCTTTCGTCGGTAAAGTGTGCGGAAGAAAAGTCCAATTTCTTGCCACTTTCGCATCTTTGGGCCACTGGTGCAACTTGAATCCGTCCCTGTTCGTGTTGTTACACCCTCCGACAACACACCGACGAGGCATGATGTCTCCAAGGTACGGAAAACAGTCGAAAAAAACGGAAAATAACAGAGCTGATTTGACTCGGTGTTTCCGAGAGCGAATAATAGAAAGGCGTTTAATTCGCCAAAATTCACCCATTTAGAGTTCGGAAATCGGTTAAAAAAATATACGGTCTTTTTTCTGCAACATCAAGGTATATATTGACGCTTACCGTATTTTCCGCACTATAAGGCGCACCTAAAAACCACAATTTTTCTCAAAAGCTGACAGTGCGCCTTATAACCCGGTGCGCTTTATTACGATTCATTTTCATAAAGTTTCGATCTCGCAACTTCGGTAAACAGCCGCCATCTTTTTTCCCGGTAGAACAGGAAGCGCTTCTTCTTCTACGCAAGCAACCGCCAAGGAAAGCACCCGCCCCCATAGAACAGGAAGCGCTTCTTCTTCTACTGTAAGCAACCACCCGCCCCCGGAAGAAGAAGAAAAAACGCGCGGATATCACCGTACGTTTCATTTCCTGTTTACATCTGTAAAGACCACAAAATGGCTCCTACTAAGCGATCCGGTTCATAAAAAGACGCAATCTCTCCATCCGCACACGGATTACTACCGTATTTCACAGCAACTGATATTCCTGTGAACCGCACTGTGGAACGGGAGCACGTACGGTGAATATTCGCACCACAGGGAATGAGAAGTCATCCTTCACTGTGGTTCTAGCTTGCCATGCTAACTTCCACCCATGGTGATATTCAAAAGGAAGACCTTGCCAAAAGAGACCTTTCCAGCCGGCGTCATCATAAAAGCTAACTCGAAGGGATGGATGGATGAAGAAAAGATGAGCGAGTGGTTAAGGGAAGTTTACGCGAAGAGGCCGGGTGGCTTTTTTCACACAGCTCCGAAGGCGAACACACCTTCACTAAGACGGGCAGACAGCGCCGGACGACATACGCCAACATTTGCCAGTGGATCGTAAATGCCTGGGCAGATATTTCGGTCACAAATGTGGTCCGATCTTTCCGGAAGGCAGGATTCACAGAACTGCTGGACAACAGTGACACTGACTCCGGTGACTTCGACGAGACGGAACCGGCCATTTTGGATCCCGTATTCGCCCAACTTTTCAATTCGGACACCGAAGACGAAGAATTCGAAGGATTTACGAATGAAGAATAACTTCAGAAGGTGAGCGCTATGTTTATTTTGTGTGTTGTGACATTAACGTTCGAGCAACATTATGTTGCTATTGTTCTACACCATTTTGAATTTTACTATGTTTGTGATTGCACATTTGCGTACATTTTGGGACAGAGTTGTTAGAACGCTGGTTTTCAATATATTATTAAAGTTTGACTGAACTATCTGACTGTTTTTTTGACATTCCCTTTAGCGCAGCGTAGGCGCGGCTTATAATCCGGGGCGGCTTATTGGTGGACAAAGTTATGAAATATGTAATTCATTGAAGGTGCGGCTAATAATCCGGTGCGCCTTATAGTGCGGAAAATACGGTACATAGGTCTGGTGATAATGTTCCCCTTTAAACTTCAATGCCTTTTCTTAGCGGCACTCACCTTTTGTTTATTTTCGGTTTAAGCATTAGATACCTTTTGACCTGCACGCTGCCTCCTGCTGTCATCTGCATATTGTGATGACGACAAAGCAATTAGCTACCTGCTGCCACCTATCGATATGGAAGAGTATTACACGGTTACTCTGCCGAGCTCTCGACAATACAGACACTCAACAACGGCACATTATTTGCGGACTATAATTACTGGTTTGCAAAAAATATTTTTAACACAATTAGGTGAAACGACATAATCTCCCACGGCACACTAGACAGTATCTCACGCCGCGGCGCAGTGGTTGAAAAACACTGGCCTAGTGGTTAGAGTGTCCGCCCTGAGATCGGTAGGTTGTGAGTTCAAACCCCGGCCGAGTCATACCAAAGACTATAAAAATAGGACCCATTACCTCCCTGCTTGGCACTCAGCATCAAGGGTTGGAATTGGGGGTTAAATCACCAAAAATGATTACCGGGCGCGGCCAACGCTGCTGCCCACTACTCCCCTCAACTCCCAGGGGGTGAACAAGGGGATTGGTCAAATGCAGAGGACAAATTTCACCATGTGTGACAATCATTGGTACTTGAGTGCACACCTTAGTTTAACCAGCAGAGAGACTGTTGATGAAGTCACAACCTTGTAGTAAGTCCCTCTAAGGCAGTGGTGTCCAAAAGTGCGGCCCGTGGGCCATTTACGGCCCGCAGCTCTGGTTTTGTTGGCCCGCCGCAGATCAAATCAAATCAAATCAAATCAACTTTATTTATAGAGCACATTTAAAATTTACCACAGGGGTAGCCAAAGTGCTGTACAATGAGCAGGTTAAAAGATAAAACGAGTACCGAGCAAACACAACACAACACAAACAGAACACGATAAAAAATAAATAATTAAAATAGAATTAATAAAAACATAAAAACAGGATCACAGCAGGTGTATTATGGGGCGCCATTGCAGGATGGATATCACTCAGTGTTAAAAGCCATGGAATAAAAGTATGTTTTTAAGAGAGATTTAAAAACAGGAAGAGAGGAGGCTTGTCTAACACTCAGGGGTAGGTCGTTCCAGAGCTTGGGAGCAGCAACGGCGAAAGCTCTGTCACCTCTAAGCTTCAGCCTTGTGTCAGGGACCGTCAACAGCAGCTGATCGGCTGATCTTAAGGATCGGGTGGGGCAGTAAGGCTGAAGGAGGTCGGAGAGATAGGTTGGCGCGAGGTTGTTTAGACATTTAAAAACAAATAAAAGGAGTTTAAAATGTATTCGGTAACGCACAGGGAGCCAGTGAAGGGACGCTAAAATAGGGGTGATGTGCTCAATACAGTCTGCAGGGATACAGTCCGTAAGCACACATGATTGTATTTTTTTATGACAAAAAAATACAAATAAAAATAAAAATACCATACCCCCCCCGGTCCGTGGGACAAATTTTCAAGCGTTGACCGGTCCGCAGTTACAAAAAGGTTGGGGACCACTGATGTAGACCACAGGGAAGTGTTTTAAAGGTAGAAAAAAAATCAAAATACGACCCCTTATGATTTGGTGCGCCCTATTGTCCAAAAAAATGCGGTAATTAATTAGTAGCGTAATAAAACCAAATAAACCAAGATTCAATAAAATCACTTACTTTTTAATGGCTCATGGGACTCCTGAGGCAGCGGACAGGTACCGACAGGCCAAGCGGTGTGCGGCTTCAGCGGTTGCGGAGGCAAAAACTCGGACATGGGAGGAGTTCGGGGAAGCCATGGAAAACGACTTCCGGACGGCTTCGAAGCGATTCTGGACCACCATCCGCCGCCTCAGGAAGGGGAAGCAGTGCACTACCAACACCGTGTATGGTGCGGATGGTGTTCTGCTGACCTCGACTGCGGAAGTGTTGGATCGGTGGAGGGAATACTTCGAAGACCTCCTCAATCCCACCTACACGTCTTCCTATGAGGAAGCAGTGCCTGGGGAATCTGTGGTGGGCTCTCCTATTTCTGGGGCTGAGGTTGCTGAGGTAGTTAAAAAGCTCCTCGGTGGCAAGGCCCCGGGGGTGGATGAGATCCGCCCGGAGTTCCTTAAGGCTCTGGATGCTGTAGGGCTGTCTTGGTTGACAAGACTCTGCAGCATCGCGTGGACATCGGGGGCAGTACCTCTGGATTGGCAGACCGGGGTGGTGGTTCCTCTCTTTAAAAAGGGGAACCGGAGGGTGTGTTCTAACTATCGTGGGATCACACTCCTCAGCCTTCCCGGTAAGGTCTATTCAGGTGTACTGGAGAGGAGGCTACGCCGGATAGTTGAACCTCGGATTCAGGAGAAACAGTGTGGTTTTCGTCCTGGTCGTGGAACTGTGGACCAGCTCTATACTCTCGGCAGGGTCCTTGAGGGTGCATGGGAGTTTGCCCAACCAGTCTACATGTGCTTTGTGGACTTGGAGAAGGCATTCGACCGTGTCCCTCGGGAAGTCCTGTGGGGAGTGCTCAGAGAGTATGGGGTTTCGGACTGTCTGATTGTGGCGGTCCGCTCCCTGTATGATCAGTGTCAGAGCTTGGTTCGCATTGCCGGCAGTAAGTCGGACGCGTTTCCGGTGAGGGTTGGACTCCGCCAAGGCTGCCCTTTGTCACCGATTCTGTTCATAACTTTTATGGACAGAATTTCTAGGCGCAGTCAAGGCGTTGAGGGGATCCGGTTTGGTGGCTGCAGGATTAGGTCTCTGCTTTTTGCAGATGATTTGGTCCTGATGGCTTCATCTGGCCAGGATCTTCAGCTCTCACTGGATCGGTTCGCAGCTGAGTGTGAAGCGACTGGGATGAGAATCAGCACCTCCAAGTCCGAGTCCATGGTTCTCGCCCGGAAAAGGGTGGAGTGCCATCTCCGGGTTGGGGAGGAGATCTTGCCCCAAGTGGAGGAGTTCAAGTACCTCGGAGTCTTGTTCACGAGTGAGGGAAGAGTGGATCGTGAGATCGACAGGCGGATCGGTGCGGCGTCTTCAGTAATGCGGACGCTGTATCGATCCGTTGTGGTGAAGAAGGAGCTGAGCCGGAAGGCAAAGCTCTCAATTTACCGGTCGATCTACGTTCCCATCCTCACCTATGGTCATGAGCTTTGGGTTATGACCGAAAGGACAAGATCACGGGTACAAGCGGCCGAAATGAGTTTCCTCCGCCGGGTGGCGGGGCTCTCCCTTAGAGATAGGGTGAGAAGCTCTGTCATCCGGGGGGAGCTCAAAGTAAAGCCGCTGCTCCTCCACATCGAGAGGAGCCAGATGAGGTGGTTCGGGCATCTGGTCAGGATGCCACCCGAGCGCCTCCCTAAGGAGGTGTTTAGGGCATGTCCGACCGGTAGGAGGCCACGAGGAAGACCCAGGACACGTTGGGAAGACTATGTCTCCCGGCTGGCCTGGGAACGCCTCGGGATCCCCCGGGAGGAGCTGGACGAAGTGGCTGGGGAGAGTGAAGTCTGGGCTTCCCTGCTTAGGCTGCTGCCCCCGCGACCCGACCTCGGATAAGCGGAAGAAGATGGATGGATGGATGGACTTTTTAATGTGTGTATTGATTCTGCAAATGAAGCGGGATGGACACCTGACGTGACGTTGAGTTGGACAAAATGTACTGGGGTCGGTGTGTCCCCACACAGGGTTAATACGTAAGAGAAACCCACTCGCGACTATCTCTCTTCTCAGTGCACACACTAAATAAAACAAACACAATCAAAAAGGTCAAGTTTTCTTTTTTTCTCTCTCTCTCTCTCTCTCTCTCTCTCTCTCTCTCTCTCTCTAATAAAATGTGGCAAGGTTGAAATATTTGTATAGGCTTCCACAAAATAAATAGCAGTTCATACGGCGTCCTCATGGGCATAGAAAAGTCAACAAGGGCATGTAAGTGTGACCTACATGATACGTCGGCTTCGCACGACTAATAAGAAACACGAGAAGAGAGGAGGGTGGGGGCGTGGGGGAGCGAAATAAAATCAGATTTCAATAAAGAATGACATCACCGAGCGAGGCCGGCCACTGTATTGTGGCGGGCAGCTGGACGCGCGCCGCTATTTATTCATTACACACACTTAAAGGTCGTCATTTAGAGAAATTAACCGCGGCCGGTTGGGAATTAGCGCCGATTAATTTCAATTTGGCTTCATGTCATCGCCGCATTTTGTTTAATAGCAGTGGGAGCGAGGAAGGTTATTGTGTCTGGAAGCACCTTGAAATGTTGTCCTTTTGAATACGTGCTGGGTGGTACTGTAAAGCATTGCCTCACAGAGTGTGTGTACACGCGTGTGTATATACGTACGTGTCTATGTGTGTGTGTGTGTGTGTGTGTGTGTTCTCTCTCCATCCCCATGTGATTTATTCAATTTTAATCCCACTTGTTTGCTTTGGAGCATGATATGTATTTGGTCATGAGACATTAATAGAGGGAAAGACATGTTGAAAAATGAGCTTGAAAATGCACGAGTACGAGTACGTGTGTTTGCGCGCGCGTGTGTGTGTGTGTGTGTGTGTGTGTGTGTGTGTGCGTCTTGAGGCCCATGCTGTCACTCAGCCCAGCTCGCAGGGTGGTCCAAACACTGAGCCCTCTTTACTCGCTCACACACACACACACACACACAGACAGACACACGCATACATACATACATACATACACACACACACTCATACAAACAAACAAACACTCACTAGTGTACATGTAATGACATACATAACAAAGTATACATAAATATATGACCATATATATGACCGTAATGAAGCAATCAAATAACCTCAGTGCCCCCCCCCTCACCCCCCCCCCCTTTCCTGTCCCAAACCAGACACCTAAATATACCGCCACAGGCTCCATCGCGAAGGAGCAGGCGCGGCGCTAGACAGCCGCCCTTTCATGCTTCGCTGCGTGGCAAAAAGAAGGAGGCCGTGAGCGACTGATCATTAGCAGCGTCAATTAGCACTTTCCTCTAAGGAGATAAGGGTTATTAGCATAGTGGAAACTTGCTCGCCCGTCCACTCATAATGTAATTATGAGCTATAATAAAGCAGGGTGGCATAATGGCGGCGCTAATTTTAAAGAAATGATCTAATACACGTTGCACAAACTAAGGAGATCCAATAAAGATTGGGCATTCAATGCATTAAGGTAATTTTGCGTTGTTTTAGTATACCCATACAATTGCTCGTGGCGGCCCAACACGGACACATTCAGACCGCCACAAGTAGATTTGGCACTCCCCCTTATGAACTATCTTTGTTCATTAATGTTAATTGACATACTCTTATTTAAAAAAATGTTTTTACTTTAAAAGCTTCATTTTCCACTTCGTTTTTTTAAGAGATGGCCGATATCCGATATTCCGATATTGTCCAACTCTTAATTACCGATTACGATATCAACCGATACAGATGTATACAGTCGTGGAATTAACACATTATTATGCCTCATTTTCACACAGACCCGCAGACGTGAGCACATCACCCCTATTTTAGCGTCCCTTCACTGGCTCCCTGTGCGTTACCGAATACATTTTAAACTCCTTTTATTTGTTTTTAAATGTTTAAACAACCTCGCGCCAACCTATCTCTCCGACCTCCTTCAGCCTTACTGCCCCACCCGATCCTTAAGATCAGCCGATCAGCTGCTGTTGACGGTCCCTGACACAAGGCTGAAGCTTAGAGGTGACAGAGCTTTCGCCGTTGCTGCTCCCAAGCTCTGGAACGACCTACCCCTGAGTGTTAGACAAGCCTCCTCTCTTCCTGTTTTTAAATCTCTCTTAAAAACATACTTTTATTCCATGGCTTTTAACACTGAGTGATATCCATCCTGTCAATGGCGCCCCATAATACACCTGCTGTGATCCTGTTTTTATGTTTTTATGTTTTTATTAATTCTATTTTAATTATTTATTTTTTATCGTGTTCTGTTTGTGTTGTGTTGTGTTTGCTCGGTACTCGTTTTATCTTTTAACCTGCTCATTGTACAGCACTTTGGCTACCCCTGTGGTAAATTTTAAATGTGCTCTATAAATAAAGTTGATTTGATTTGATTTGATTTTGTTGTGATGCCCCGCTGGATGCATTAAACCAGTGTTTTTCAACCACTGTGCCGCGGCACAGTAGTGTGCCGTGAGATACAGTCTGGTGTGCCGTGGGAGATGATGTAATTTCACATATTTGGGTTGAAAAAAGTGGAATGAAAGAGATTCCGGTTCCGGTTCACCGTGCGTGACTGCTCGCTGACTGCTCGCTGTTTCGAAAAAGCTAAGTATCGTTATATTTGTGTGCTTTTAAATTGTTCTGCAGCTTTCTTTATTACTTTCTCAACATATTTAGTAGTACTATTTAACTTGCAAATCACCCGATCTCTGTCTCTCCACCCCTCCCGCAGCTAGCTAGCAGCTAGCTGCTAAGCTAACGAAGCTAGCGCGGAGAAAGGCGTCGCCGGGCGCCGGTCAGAAGGAGTCTACTCCTGCACACCGTGACCAGGACTTCTCGGAAGACAGCAGGAACTTCACTCGGTGACAGAAAACACCGTGAGTATGGCTTCCTGCGCGTCTTGCACCTTACTCACGGAGAGGCTGGCTCTGCTAGAGGGCCGTGTCCGCCAGTTAGAGCAGAGTAATCTCGTAACTTTAGATGTTGCGGACACATCTGCTAGTGTTAGCTGTAGCGAGCTAACTAGCCCAGCCTGTAGCAGTCCTAAGCGGCTTACAAGCTACGGTGTACCGGTTGAGACGCATAATAGATTTAGCTCTTTAGCTAGTCCTACACCCCAGTCTACCGGGCACCACACCTTAGTCATAGGGGACTCCATCACCCGAAACATAAAGCTTAGCAAACCAGCCACAATTAAGTGCATCCCGGGGGCCCGAGCACCTGACATTGAGGCTAATCTTAGGGAGCTAACTCGCAACAGGCCTAGTAAACACGTACGACAGGCTAATCGCACCACTAGTTATGCGAATATAGTTGTACGTATAAAATACTACACGGTCTAGCTCCGTCCTATCTTGTCGATTGCATTGTACCATATGTCCCGGCAAGAAATCTGCGTTCAAAGAACTCCGGCTTATTAGTGATTCCCAGAGCCCAAAAAAAGTCTGCGGGCTATAGAGCGTTTTCTATTCGGGCTCCAGTACTATGGAATGCCCTCCCGGTAACAATTAGAGATGCTACCTCAGTAGAAGCATTTAAGTCCCATCTTAAAACTCATTTGTATACTCTAGCCTTTAAATAGCCCCCCTGTTAGACCAGTTGATCTGCCGTTTCTTTTCTTTTCTCCTCTGCTCCCCTTTTCCTTGAGGGGGGGGGGGCACAGGTCCGGTGGCCATGGATGAAGTGCTGGCTGTCCAGAGTCGGGACCCGGGGTGGACCGCTCGCCTGTGCATCGGCTGGGAACATCTCTGCGCTGCTGACCCGTCTCCGCTCGGGATGGTGTCCTGCTGGCCCCACTATGGACTGGACTCTTACTATTATGTTGGATCCACTATGGACTGGACTCTCACAATATTATGTCAGACCCACTCGACATCCATTGCTTTCGGTCTCCCCTAGAGGGGGGGGGTTACCCACATATGCGGTCCTCTCCAAGGTTTCTCATAGTCATTCACATCGACATCCCACTGGGGTGAGTTTTTCCTTGCCCGTATGTGGGCTTTGTACCGAGGATGTCGTTGTGGCTTGTGCAGCCCTTTGAGACACTTGTGATTTAGGGCTATATAAATAAAGATTGATTGATTGATTGATTTGCCAACCACTAATTATAATCTGCAAATTATGTGCCGTTGTTGTGTGTCGGTGCTGTCTAGAGCTCGGCAGCGTAACCGTGTAATACTCTTCCGTATCAGTAGGTGGGAGCCAGTAGTTAATTTCTTTGTAAATGTCTGGAACACGTTGTGTGAGACGACAAGGGTTTGTCGTCGTATCTAATGCTTAAACCAAAAATAAACAAAAGGTGAGTGCCTCTAAGAAAAGGCATTGAAGCTTAGGGAAGGCTATGCAGGACGAAACTAAAACTGAACTGGCTACAAAGTAAACAAAAACAGAATGCTGGACGACAGCAAAGACTTACTGTGGAGCCAAGACGGCGTCCACAAAGTACATCCGAACATGACGTGACAATCAACAATGTCCCCACAAAAAAGGATAAAAACAACTGAAATATTCTTGATTGCTAAAACAAAGTAGATGCGGGAAATATCGCTCAAAGGAAGACATGAAACTGCTATAGGAAAATACAAAAAAAAATTGGAGCGTAAGACAAGAACTAAAACATTACACACAGGAAAACAGCAAAAAATACAAAATAAGTCAGGGCGTGATGTGACAGGTGGTGACAGTACACCTACTTTGAGACAAGAGCTGTAGTGATGCTTGGTTGGTTATGGTTTAAAGTCATATCCAAAAATTGCGACAACGACTTTTTACTGTGAACTGAGTTTCGTTTTTTAGTGATTTCTGCTGGTGGTGTGCCTTCGCATTTTTTCAACGCAAAAAATGTGCCTTGGCTCAAAAAAGGTTGAAAAACACTGCATTAAACAATGTAACAAGGTTTTCCAAAATAAATCAACTCAAGTTGTGGAAAAAAATGCTAACACGGCACTGCCATATTTATTATTGAAGTCACAAAGTGCTTTTTTTTTTTTAACATGCCTCAAAACAGCAGCTTGGAATTTGGGACATGCTCTCCCTGAGAGAGCATGAGGAGGTTGAGGTTGGCGGGGTTTTTGGGTAGGGGGTAGCGGGGCGATGTATATAGTAGCTTCCCGGAAGAGTTAGTGCTGCAAGGGGTTCTGGGTATTTGTTCTGTTGTGTTTATGTTGTGTTACGGTGCGGATGTGTTTGTCATTCTTGTTTGGTGTGGGTTCACAGTGTGGCGCATATTTGTAACAGTGTTAAAGTTGTTTATACGGCCACCCTCAGTGTGACCTGTATGGCTATTGACCAAGTATGCTTGCATTCACTTGTGTGTGTGAAAAGAAGAGATATTATGTGACAGAGCCGGCACGCAAATGCAGTGCCTTTAAGGCACGCCCCCCAATATTGTTGTCTGGGTGGAAATCGGGAGAAATTCGGGAGAATGGTTGCCCCGGGAGATTTTCGGGAGGGGCATTGAAATTCGGGAGTCTGCCGGGAAAATCGGGAGGGTTGGCAAGTATGACTGTGAGACGCAACTGCTCTGTACTTCTCCCTACATCCGTGTACCACTCCGTACAGCGGCGTTTTAAAAAGTCATACATTTTACTTTTTGAAACCAACACCGATAATTTCCGATATTACATTTTAAAGCATTAATCGGAATTAATATCGGCAGTCCGATATTATCGGACATCTTTAGTTTTTTTCTTATATTACGATCATCGCTTGAGATGGAGGTTTCTAAGATTTTAAGATACAGTACAGGCCGAACGTTTGGACACACTTTTAATGCATTTTTCACTACAAACACTTATTAATGTATTATTCAATATTTTTTTGAAAGCCACTTCATGTATTAGATCAGGCGTTCTCAAACGTTTTTCACCAAGTACTAGAGATGCGCGGATAGGCAATTATTTCATCCGCAACCGCGTCAGAAAGTCGTCAACCATCCGCCATCCACCCGATGTAACGTTTGATCAGAACTGCACCCGCCCACCATCCGCCCGTTGTTATATATCTAATATTAATAAAAAAAATTAAAAAAAAGGGTGAAAACTACGCGAATTGCACCTTGTGCAGACAAGATTTTTCGATCGGACACGGAGGAATTAGCGATGTAAAAGACCACGTTGGGACAAAAAAACACAAGTCTAATGCCGTTGCTAGCGATACAAGTGGAAAACTTTCAACGTTTTTCGTCGCCCAAACAGATTCTTTGGATGTGATAAATGCCGAAGTTTTATTTACGGAGGCAATAATTGAGCATGGACTTCCAATCGCACTGGCTGATCACATGGGACAGTTAAATGTTTGTCATGCAACCTTTAAAAATCATTACGCGGTGATCGCGATCCCAAAAATAAACTTTTCTTGCATGATAATGTCCAGAAAAATTCGCTTTATATTACTATAGAGTCCTTTTAACGAATGAGTTTGATGGTTTATCACAAACCTTAAATGAAAGAAGTCCTTTGTTCTCCTGCACCATGCATGCACAATCCTGTCGGCTGTATTTCACAGCACGACATACTGTAAAAAGTGTTTATACTATTTATACTTTCAATTAACAAATTGAAGTCTTGTGAAAGGTTGACAGGATAACTGGCATTAACTGTCAAAATAATTTCAAACTATTGAAGTTAGCTTACAGAATAAACATGTCAATCAACCCATATGATTTTTGCTGTCATATTTTTGTTTTGAAAAGTCACTGTGACTGATAGAAAAGTGATGGTTTTAGCAACATTTTAACCTGTCTGAATGCTAATAGTCATTTTGCGTCGGGGGGCGAAGCCCTGAACCCTCCACCAGGACTTTGTCCTGGACCTACCGGGGCCTGCGGCCCTTGGACCCTGGCTACTAGGTTTTTCTGATTTAAAAGTTGGCAGGTATGGTGAGGTTATAAAGCTTTTGCCTGTTAAAGAAAGGAGACTGATCCAATGCACAGACATTCGCGTGCCACGCTGTCACGACCCAGACGCACACCAGTGCGCAATCATATGGGAGCCGCGCTGAGCGCACCTCCAAGCGCGTCTCGCTGCCGGCGACGGCCAGATATGGGCCCACGCTCCAGCGCCATCCATTTTCAGGGCTAGTTGATTCGGCAGGTGGGTTGTTACACACTCCTTAGCGGGTTCCAACTTCCATGGCCACCGTCCTGCTCTCTATATCAACCAGGGTGAGCCCCACCCCTTTCATGAGCGCACTACGCGCGGAGTGACCCCTGTTACGCGCCCCCGGCAACAGGGGTGGCAAGCAGGTAAGCTGCGCGGGCGGAGCGCGCGGAGTGACCCATGTTACGAGCCCCCGGCCACGGGGGTGGCGGGCAGGTAAGCTGCTTACCTGCTGCGCGTGACGCCGGCCGCGGCGAAGGCGGACGAGGCGGGGTGTCGGTGCGGTGGGCGCGGTAGTGACCCTGGACGTGCGTCGGGCCCTTCTCGCGGATCGCCTCAGCTACGGCTCCCGGTGGGGCCCTCTCGGGGGAAGGGGCCTCGGTCCCGGACCCCGGCGAGGCGTCCCTTCTCCGCTCCGTAAAAGTGTCCATCTCTTTTCTTTTTTTTTCTTCTATTGTGGCATATGCAGCAGGTGCCTGCTCGTTTTTCGTATGTGAGTAACAACATTTAACTATGTATATATATTTCCCAATTGGTTTAACTGCCACCCGCAAAAAAAAAAACAAAAAAAAAAATAATAATAATACGCCCGACCCGACCCGCGAGCGGATAAAATCTTAGTTTTTTTAATTTCATCCGCCCGATCCGCGGATAATCCGCGGACTCCGCGGTTGTGTCCGCAAACCGCGCATCTCTACCAAGTACCACCTCAGACAACTGTTGGCTCTCCAAGTACCACAGTAGCGTAGTAGGTCTAAATATTCATTTAAAAAAAGGCAGAGGTTTCAATTAACAAATACAGTACAGGCCAACATTTGGACACACCTTCTCCTTCAATGGGTTTTCTTTATTTTCGTGACTATTTACATTGTAGATTGTCACTGAAGGCATCACAACTATGAATTAACACATGTGGAGTTATGTACTTAACAAAACTGAAAACATGCTTTATATTTTAGTTTCTTCAAAATAGCCACCCTTTGCTCTGATTACTGCTTTGCACACTCTTGGCATTCTCTTGATGAGCTTCAAGAGGTACCTGAAATGGTTTTCACTTCACAGGTGTGCTTGAGGCTCATCGAGAGAATGCCAAGAGTGTGCAAAGCAGTAATCAGAGCGAAGGGTGGCTATTTTAAAGAAACTAGAAAATAAAACATGTTTTCAGTAATTTCACCTTTTTGTGTACATAACTCCACGTGTTCATTCATAGATTTGATGCCTTCAGTGACAATCTAAAATCTACGTTTCCCGCACAGGCATGTGGCAACACAAAGTGGAAAAAAAAAAAATCGACATCTGTCTTTTTTCATGACCTTTAACACTACGCAACCATCAAGACAGAGCAATGTTCTGTTTTTTAGTTTAACCTCTTAAGGCCCAAGCTTTTTGTTTACATGCTTTTTTTTATTTCTCTTTGCTATTTGGGCTTATTGGACCCTAATTAGATCAAAAACTAAAAATCCTCTTTTGATATGATGTACTTAGTCCATAAGTACACAAACGTGTACTTCATGTGTAGTGACATGCACATTTTTATTTTTACACTTTTTTTTCCAAATTCCATTGTATTTATACTCTTCTGACACCACCAGATAGCAGTATATGTGTCCATATGTCGGCATAAGACCCCAATTCAGTAGTGTACACAATTTTGGAAATACGATCTAAAAGGTGCTGTCCACGCATGTGGCCACTAAGGCAGTGTTTTTCAACCACTGTGCCGCGGCACACTAGTGTGCCGTGAGATACAGTCTGGTGTGCCATAGGAGATTATGTAATTTCACATATATGGATTAAAAATATTTTTTGCCAACCACTAATATAATCTGCAAATTATGTGCCTATGTTGTTTGTAATACTCTTCCATATCAGTAGGTGGGAGCCGGTAATTAATTGCTTTGTAGATGTCAGGAACACGTTGTGTGAGACGACAAGGGTTTGTCGTTGTATCTAATGTTAAAACCAAAAATAAACAAAAGGTGAGTGCCCCTAAGAAAAGGCATTGTAGCTTAGGGAAGGAAGGCTATGCAGAACAAAACTAAAACCTAACTGGCTACAAAGTAAACAAAAACAGAATGCTGGATGACAGCAAAGACTTACTGTGGAGCAAAGACGGCGTCCACAATGTGCATCCGAACATGACATGACAATCAACGATGTCCCCACAAAGAAGGATTAAAAACAACTGAAATAGTCTTGATTGCTAAAACAAAGTAGATGCGGGAAATATCACTCAAAGGAAGACATGAAACTGCTACAGGAAAATACCAAAAAAATAGGAGCGTAAGACAAGAACTAAAACACCACACACAGGAAAACAGCAAAAAATACAAAATAAGTCAGGGTGTGATGTGACAGGTGGTGACAGTACACCTACTTTGAGACAAGAGCTATAGTGATGCTTGGTTGGTTATGGTTTAAAGTCATATCCAAAAATTGCGACTTTTTACTGTCAACTGAGTTTCGTTTTTTAGTGATTTCTGCTGGTGGTGTGCCTCCGCATTTTTTCAACGCAAAAAATGTGCCTTGGCTCAAAAAAGGTTGAAAAACACTGCACTAAGGCCTTTAGAGGTTAATTAAACAGCAATTGACTTCTTTTTACACATAAATTGAGTTTATTTCGAAAATGCATGCATACAACATGATGCATCACAATTTCCAAAGACAAGGGATATTAAAAAGTGTGATTGTTCAGCCTATATTACTCTCTAGTCTTCCCTAAACACTATCACCCCGCAAAAGTAAACTGTTTTACTTAATTTTAATGTTATTTGACTTAATTCTAAAGCAGTTGTTTTTACATGCGTGTGACTGGTAAATATGTGAATCATGACCTTCACTGGCCTTCAGCATCACTGCCTCTGCACTTCTACAAACATTACCACGCTGTCAAAGTGTGAGTGGTTTGCTTTTATTTGAGTTGTATTTAGTTGATTAGTAGTTCACTTATTTTTATACATGAAAGTTGTTAATGTTAAAGATTGAGACATTTGGCATTCGTCCCTTTCCACTTCTCGAATCATGCATGCCATCATAATGAGTAGTTTTATTTTACTTCAGTTGTATTTAGCAAGTGTTGTGGGGCTGTCTTGGTTGACAAGACTCTGCAACATCGCGTGGACATCGGGGGCGGTACCTCTGGATTGGCAGACCGGGGTGGTGGTTCCTCTCTTTAAGAAGGGGAACCGGAGGGTGTGTTCCAACTATCGTGGGATCACACTCCTCAGCCTTCCCGGTAAGGTCTATTCAGGTGTACTGGAGAGGAGGCTACGCCGGATAGTCAAACCTCGGATTCAGGAGGAACAGTGTGGTTTTCGTCCTGGTCGTGGAACTGTGGACCAGCTCTATACTCTCGGCAGGGTCCTTGAGGGTGCATGGGAGTTTGCCCAACCAGTCTACATGTGCTTTGTGGACTTGGAGAAGGCATTCGACCGTGTACCCCGGGAAGTCCTGTGGGGAGTGCTCAGAGAGTATGGGGTAACGGACTGTCTTATTGTGGCGGTTCGCTCCCTGTATAATCGGTGTCAGAGCTTGGTCCGCATTGCCGGCAGTAAGTCGGACACGTTTCCAGTGAGGGTTGGACTCCGCCAGGGCTGCCCTTTGTCACCGATTCTGTTCATAACTTTTATGGACAGAATTTCTAGGCGCAGTCAGGGCGTTGAGGGTATCTGGTTTGGTGGCTGCAGGATTAGGTCTCTGCTTTTTGCAGATGATGTGGTCCTGATGGCTTCATCTGGCCAAGATCTTCAGCTCTCACTGGATCGGTTCGCAGCCGAGTGTGAAGCGACTGGGATGGGAATCAGCACCTCCAAATCCGAGTCCATGGTTCTTGCCCGGAAAAGGGTGGAGTGCCATCTTCGGGTTGGGGAAGAGATCTTGCCCCAAGTGGAGGAGTTCAAGTACCTCGGAGTCTTGTTCACGAGTGAGGGAAGAGTGGATCGTGAGATCGACAGGCGGATCGGTGCGGCATCTTCAGTAATGCGGACGCTGTATCGATCCGTTGTGGTGAAGAAGGAGCTGAGCCAGAAGGCAAAGCTCTCGATTTACCGGTCGATCTACGTTCCCATCCTCACCTATGGTCATGAGCTTTGGGTCATGACCGAAAGGACAAGATCACGGGTACAAGCGGCCGAAATGAGTTTCCTCCGCCGGGTGGCGGGGCTCTCCCTTAGAGATAGGGTGAGAAGCTCTGTCATCCGGGGGGAGCTCAAAGTAAAGCCGCTGCTCCTCCATATCGAGAGGAGCCAGATGAGGTGGTTCGGGCATCTGGTCAGGATGCCACCCGAACGCCTCCCTCGGGAGGTGTTTCGGGCACTTCCGACCGGTAGGAGGCCACGGGGAAGACCCAGGACACGTTGGGAAGACTATGTCTCCCGGCTGGCCTGGGGAACGCCTCGGGATCCCCCGGGAGGAGCTGGACGAAGTGGCTGGGGAGAGGAAAGTCTGGGCTTCCCTGCTTAGGCTGCTGCCCCCGCGACCCGACCTCGGATAAGCGGAAGAAGATGGATGGATGGATGGATGTATTTAGCAAAATTCTATAGCATCCTATTTTGCGGACTGTAAGGCCTACTTAAAAAAACTGTTTGCCTAATATTTGTATTAATTAATTCTGGTTGTGCATACTGACCTTGAACCGATTTTATTTGGTCTTTGGCGTAAAGTGTGACCAGTAAATGGCAGTGACACATAGTTTACCTATTTGGGTTAAAAATATTGTTTGCAAACCAGTAATTATAATCCGCAAATAATGTGTCGTTGTTGAGTGTCGGTGCTGTGTAGAGCTCGGCAGAGTAACCGTGTTATTCTCCTCAATATCAGTAGGTGGAAGTTGGTAGCTAATTTCTTTGTGTATGTCGGTAACATGGTTTGTCGTGATCACAATATGCAGATGACAGCAAGAGGCAGCATGCAGGTAAAAAGGTATCTAATGCTTAAACGAAAAGTAAACAAAAGGTGAGTGCCGCTAAGAAAAGGCATTGAAGCTTAGGGATGGCTATGCAGAAAGAAAGTAAAACTGAACTGGCAACAAAGTAAACAAAAACAGAATGCTGGAGGACAGCAAAGACTTACTGCGTGTGGAGCAGAGAGCATCCACAAAGTACATCCGTACATGACATGACAATCAACAATGTCCACACAAAAAAAGATAGCAACAACTTAAATAGTCTTGATTGCTAAAACAAAGCAGGTGCGAGGAATAGCGCTCAAAGGAAGACATGAAACTGCAACAGGAAAATACCAAAAAACAGGAAAATCCACCAAAATAGGAGCACAAGACAAGAACTAAAACACTATGCACGGGAGCACAACCAAAAAACTCAAAACAAGTCACATCGTGATGTGACAGGTGGTGACAGTACACCTACTTTGAGACAAGAGCTATAGTGATGCATGGTTGGTTATGGTTTGAAGTCATATCCAACAATTGCAACAACAACCTTTTATTGTCTACTGAGTTTCATTCCTTAATGATTTCTGATGGTGGTGTGCCTCCGGATTTTTTCAATGAAAAAATTGCGCTTTGGCCCACAAAAAGGTTGAAAAACACTGCACAGATATGTGTGGACTGCAGGTTGATGCCTGTTGTTCAATAAATGACAAAGACTAAAACTTTAATCTTTGATTGAGAATAAAGAACATTACACACAGGGCTCAAAAATCTGTCAAAATGTTTTAGTACAACGTTGGTAAGCTATGGAACTACACTGCTTGATGGATTGTCGGAGCATTACGGCTACTGTAGTCAGACGTACTATGCTTCAACATACGGGTATTATTATGGTGTGTGTAAAAGGACCCCAAAACGGCACCTATTAGAAGACATTATCTGGCATTTTGTTTCGCTGTAATGCAAAACCATGTTTTCTTATCTATTGCTGTTGTGTATTTGGGATCTGCAAAAGTCCTAAAACTTTGCATGTGTCCGCCAATGTAGTCCATGCCGTAGTCAATAAGGTAATGTTATTTCTTTGTTCTCTTTTTATGGGGCTTTCATCCTCCACTGTTGCCATTTCTAAAACAACTTGGCGAACAGTTCTTTTTGATTGATTGATTGAGACTTGTATTAGTAGATTGCACAGTACAGTACATATTCCGTACAATTGACCACTAAATGGTAACACCCGAATAAGTTTTTCAACTTGTTTAAGTCGGGGTCCACGTTAATCAATTCATGGTATAAATATATACTATCAGCATAATACAGTCATCACACAAGTTAATCATCAGAGTATATACAGGTAAAAGCCAGTAAATTAGAATATTTTGAAAAACTTGATTTATTTCAGTAATTGCATTGAAAAGGTGTAACTTGTACATTATATTTATTCATTGCACACAGACTGATGCATTCAAATGTTTATTTCATTTAATTTTGATGATTTGAAGTGGCAACAAATGAAAATCCAAAATTCCGTGTGTCACAAAATTAGAATATTACTTAAGGCTAATACAAAAAAGGGATTTTTAGAAATGTTGGCCAACTGAAAAGTATGAAAATGAAAAATATGAGCATGTACAATACTCAATACTTGGTTGGAGCTCCTTTTGCCTCAATTACTGCGTTAATGCGGCGTGGCATGGAGTCGATGAGTTTCTGGCACTGCTCAGGTGTTATGAGAGCCCAGGTTGCTCTGATAGTGGCCTTCAACTCTTCTGCGTTTTTGGGTCTGGCATTCTGCATCTTCCTTTTCACAATACCCCACAGATTTTCTATGGGGCTAAGGTCAGGGGAGTTGGCGGGCCAATTTAGAACAGAAATACCATGGTCCGTAAACCAGGCACGGGTAGATTTTGCGCTGTGTGCAGGCGCCAAGTCCTGTTGGAACTTGAAATCTCCATCTCCATAGAGCAGGTCAGCAGCAGGAAGCATGAAGTGCTCTAAAACTTGCTGGTAGACTGCTGCGTTGACCCTGGATCTCAGGAAACAGAGTGGACCGACACCAGCAGATGACATGGCACCCCAAACCATCACCCAACCATGCAAATTTTGCATTTCCTTTGGAAATCGAGGTCCCAGAGTCTGGAGGAAGACAGGAGAGGCACAGGATCCACGTTGCCTGAAGTCTAGTGTAAAGTTTCCACCATCAGTGATGGTTTTGGGTGCCATGTCATCTGCTGGTGTCGGTCCACTCTGTTTCCTGAGATCCAGGGTCAACGCAGCAGTCTACCAGCAAGTTTTAGAGCACTTCATGCTTCCTGCTGCTGACCTGCTCTATGGAGATGGAGATTTCAAGTTCCAACAGGACTTGGCGCCTGCACACAGCGCAAAATCTACCCATGCCTGGTTTACGGACCATGGTATTTCTGTTCTAAATTGGCCCGCCAACTCCCCTGACCTTAGCCCCATAGAAAATCTGTGGGGTATTGTGAAAAGGAAGATGCAGAATGCCAGACCCAAAAACGCAGAAAAGTTGAAGGCCACTATCAGAGCAACCTGGGCTCTCATAACACCTGAGCAGTGCCAGAAACTCATCGACTCCATGCCACGCCGCATTAACGCAGTAATTGAGGCAAAAGGAGCTCCAACCAAGTATTGAGTATTGTACATGCTCATATTTTTCATTTTCATACTTTTCAGTTGGCCAACATTTCTAAAAATCCCTTTTTTGTATTAGCCTTAAGTAATATTCTAATTTTGTGACACACGGAATTTTGGATTTTCATTTGTTGCCACTTCAAATCATCAAAATTAAATGAAATAAACATTTGAATGCATCAGTCTGTGTGCAATGAATAAATATAATGTACAAGTTACACCTTTTGAATGCAATTACTGAAATAAATCAAGTTTTTCAAAATATTCTAATTTACTGGCTTTTACCTGTACATTGAAATTATTTACATTATTTACAATCCGGGGGGTGGGATGTGGAGGGGGTTGGTTGATATCAGCACTTCAGTCATCAACAATTAAATCATCTGAGAAATGGACATTGAAACAGTGTAGGTCTGACTTCGTAGTATATGTACAGCGAGCAGTGAACATAGTGAGCTCAGAAAGCATAAGAACAAGTACCGTATTTTTCGGAGTATAAGTCGCACCGGAGTATAAGTCGCACTTGCCGAAAATGCATAATAAAGAAGGAAAAAAAGATTATACTACTTTCATAAACTATGAAAAAAAACTGCGACTTATAGTCCGAAAAATATGGTATATACATTTGATTTGATTAATTACAATCCGGGGAGGTGGGATGTAGTGGGGGGAGGGTGTTAGTCTAGAGTTGTAGTTCTTTTAGTGCAATTTTGAAGGAGGGTAGAGATGCACTTTCTTTTACACCTGTTGGGAGTGCATTCCACATTGATGTGGCATAGAAGGAGAATGAGTTAAGACCTTTGTTAGATCGGAATCTGGGTTTAACGTGGTTTGTGGAGCTCCCCCTGGTGTTGTGGTTATGGCGGTCATTTACGTTAAGGAAGTAGTTTGACATGTACTTCGGTATCAGGGAGGTGTAGTGGATTTTATAGACTAGGCTCAGTGCAAGTTGTTTTACTCTTTCCTCCACCCTGAGCCAGCCCACTTTGGAGAAGTGGGTAGGAGTGAGGTGTGATCTGGGGTTGGAGGTCTAGAAGTAACTTGTATTTCTAACTTGTATTTGTCAGCAGACTTGCTACGGAAGCGCTGAAAAGTACCGGTACAACAAAGGCAGAGGGGAGAAGATGCCGTCGAAGTGGAGGCACGTAAATAAAGCCGCCCGCCAAACGGTGCATACTTAAAAGACGGTCAAAAAGCGGTTTAAAAATGGTTTGTAAAACAAAATCAAAGAACCACCATTATATGTTTTGTAGACCACAAAAAAATTACTATTATAATGAGTCTTATAATCCAATGTGCCTAATGTATGAAAATAGACAAGAATAGACCCGTTCATCGACAGCGCCTTATAATTCAATGCGCCTTATGGTCCGCAAAGTATGGTAGTTAGTATTTTGTACACATGACACAGCTAAAATTAAGGCTAAGGACTACAACGCTGTTAAAGAATGAACAGTTTTATTTTAGTTTAGTTTAATTGCCTTAAGGACCTAACTCATACTTGCCAACCTTGAGACCTCCGATTTCGGGAGGTGGGGGGCTAGGGGGGCAGGGGGCGTGGTTAAGAGGGGAGGAGTATATTTACAGCTAGAATTCACCAAGTCAAGTATTTCATATATATATATATATATATATATATATATACAAGAAATACTTGACTTTCAGTGAATTCTAGCTATAAATATATATTTATTTTATATATATATATACATACATATATATATATATATATATATATATATATATATATATATATATATATATATATATATATATATATACATACACACAGGTAAAAGCCAGTAAATTAGAATATTTTGAAAAACTTGATTTATTTCAGTAATTGCATTCAAAAGGTGTAACTTCTACATTATATTTATTCATTGCACACAGACTGATGCATTCAAATGTTTATTTCATTTAATTTTGATGATTTGAAGTGGCAACAAATGAAAATCCAAAATTCCGTGTGTCACAAAATTAGAATATTACTTAAGGCTAATACAAAAAAGGGATTTTTAGAAATGTTGGCCAACTGAAAAGTATGAAAATGAAAAATATGAGCATGTACAATACTCAATACTTGGTTGGAGCTCCTTTTGCCTCAATTACTGCGTTAATGCGGCGTGGCATGGAGTCGATGAGTTTCTGCCACTGCTCAGGTGTTATGAGAGCCCAGGTTGCTCTGATAGTGGCCTTCAACTCTTCTGCGTTTTTGGGTCTGGCATTCTGCATCTTCCTTTTCACAATACCCCACAGATTTTCTATGGGGCTAAGGTCAGGGGAGTTGGCGGGCCAATTTAGAACAGAAATACCATGGTCCGTAAACCAGGCACGGGTAGATTTTGCGCTGTGTGCAGGCGCCAAGTCCTGTTGGAACTTGAAATCTCCATCTCCATAGAGCAGGTCAGCAGCAGGAAGCATGAAGTGCTCTAAAACTTGCTGGTAGACGGCTGCGTTGACCCTGGATCTCAGGAAACAGAGTGGACCGACACCAGCTGGACTGCTGCTGAGTGGTCCAAAGTCATGTTTTCTGACGAAAGCAAATTTTGCATTTCCTTTGGAAATCGAGGTCCCAGAGTCTGGAGGAAGACAGGAGAGGCACAGGATCCACGTTGCTTGAAGTCTAGTGTAAAGTTTCCACCATCAGTGATGGTTTGGGGTGCCATGTCATCTGCTGGTGTCGGTAGTGCAATTATTTTATATTCAAGTATATAAAATAAATACTTGAATTTCAGTGTTCATTTATTTACACATATACACACACATAACACTCATCTACTCATTGTTGAGTTAAAGGTTGAATTGTCCATCCTTGTTCTATTCTCTGTCACTATTTTTCTAACCATGCTGAACACCCTCTCTGATGATGCATTGATGTGTGGCACGCACAAAAGTGCTTTCATCAAATGCACTAGATGGCAGTATTGTCCTGTTTAAGAGTGTCACAACATTGCTGTTTACGGCAGACGGACTGCTTTTTTGGTAGTTGTGTTGTTACCGCGCTGGGAGGAGGTTAATGAAACTGCCTAACAATAAACCCACATAAGAAACCAAGAACTCGCCCTCCATCATTCTACAGTTATAATGTGATTGGGCAGGTACGCTGTTTATATTGTGGGAAATGAGTCCGCCTGGATTTCGGGAGATTTTCGGGAGAAAATTTGTCCCGGGAGGTTTTCGGGAGAGGCGCTGAATTTCAGGAGTCTCCCGGAAAATCCGGGAGGATTGGCAAGTATGACCTAACTTAAATTTAAACTTGTACATAGAAATGTTGTAATTGTTACGGTTTGAAACAGGGACAGATTAATTCATGACATTAATTCCTTTGGGAAAAATGTTTCAAAAATTAAAATAAAAGAAGCGACTTTTGTTGGACCTTAGAAGTTCCTGTGTGTATCCTGTTTATACGTCCATTGTCACGCTGCCGGGTATCTCCAAAATTGATGAATTACCTGGCCGACTGGTGTAAAGATGTCCCATATCCATATCATAAGATGTTATGACTACATGTATAAATAGCACACGGGCGACGGCAATTTGAAATCTCCAGTATTAACCTCCCCTAACCCCACTTACCACTACAAAGCACGTTCACAGCACTATAATTACTTGCAGAAGCAGAACGCAAAAGGGGAAAAAAACCAAAAAAAAAAACCCAACGGTTGTGCTTGATCACGCGGGGTCCCGACTGAGCCTTGCCAAGCTTCGCCGCAGGAATGCGCCACAAGAGTCGATGGTGTGCTGTTTGTTAACATGTCAAGGGCTGACATTTCTTGTAAGCGGTTACTAATCAGAACACAAACTTTGAAGTTTGATACAGTGAAGGACTTTTCATGTACGGAAACGGCGCCAAACCGTAAGCCTGATTTTGCAGATAATGTTCACTGAAAGACAACAAGCCGCAGACTTAATTGTTATTTATAACACTGACGTATTGGGATTAACAAAATGTGTTTTTTAATATGTGCGCTACAGTTTGCACATGTTGCTTCTTCTTCCCACTGTGACATTTTTATTGAAGAAATAGTCTGCGTCAGCCCTGAAGCCAACACAAAACGGTCATAAAGCGTCGATATAAAGAAAGTCACCTTGTGAGCAACCATGGAAGCATTCGAGGCGCCTAGAAATGTCAACGGAACAGATAGAACTATTTTACTGTTACAATGTGGAGTGGAAACAATCCTCAAGCGTTAATCAAGGTAAATCTTGCAAGACATAAGCAAGACATTTATTTTTTTAGACACCACAATGTTAATGTGATGATAACCATAGAACCTGAAACCATCACGCCTGCAACATAGAAAATGGTTTGGCCGGTTAGTGCAATGTGAACAGCTGCAGCAATATCTCAAAAAACATGTGTGACACTACACTTTAAATCAGACCTTGGCATTTTGCCCGCGTGAGGCCAATCATAAATTACAAAATAAATGTAAAAAAAGTATCTATGCCGAGTGTGCAATACAACAGTGCTGCTTTTGTTTTGAAAAGCGTTATTTGTGTTACTTCCGTGTGGACGTATGCGCGTGCGTGATTGTGAGTGAATGTGAACAGCGGCAATCACAAATGACAAAATACATTTTAAAAAACATCCATGTCGTGCGTGCAATACAACTGTGCTGCTTTTATTTTGAAAAGTGTCATTTATGGACGTATGTCCGTGTGTAACCTGTGAGTGAAGGTGCACAGCGACAAGTGATGCCCGCTCACGCTAAAAAAAAGAAAAGTTGATGGCGAATGTCGTGTTTTCAAAAAGACATGGACGTGTTGAAAACTGTAGCCGCCATTATGATGTGTAGTTTTTCTTTACAGAAATTAAAGGTAAAGCCGTGTGCTTAATTTGTGGTGCACAGGTTGCTGTGTTTAAAGAATGTAATTTGAATCGCCATTACACGACGAAGCACGAGGAAAAAATAGCGGAATCTGTCTGATAAAGAGCGCGCAAGGGAGACTGATGCGTTGATGGTAAAACTGCAAACCCAACAAGGACTTTTTGCCAAACTTCACACCCACAGAGATGCAGCCGTCAGGACAAGTTTCGTCATTTCTCACAAAATCGCCAGGAAAAGTAAGGCGTTTTCTGACGGAGAGTTTATTAAGGAGTGCTTATTGGACTGTTGCGCTGATATGTCCGGAGAAGAGGGGCACATTTGACAACGTGTCACTCTCCCGACGCACTGTAACGAGGCGGGTTGAAAAGTACCTTAAAGTATCGGAATACATTTTGGTACCGGTACCAAAATATTGGTATCGAGACAACACTACTGTGCTGTCAATCTCTTAAAATTTTGAGTCTCATTTGCAAGTATTATGTTGGCGACTTTACATGCAGTTGCAATTCCAAGACATTAGATCAGACTTGGGCAAATTAAAGCCCGGGGGCCACATGCGGCCTGTTAAACTTATCAATCTGGCCCGCCGGACATTCCCAAATACATTTTTTGTTTTTTAAGATGGAAAGTGTAGCTGCCAATATGATGTGCAGTGATGTTTTCAGATGACCGTAAGTCTTGAACTATACAAAGTATTTCAATGGTTGGAATCTGTGCTTTTGCATGATATACTAGTTACTATGGTAATCTAATTAGTTACTATGGTATTGGAATTAGTTACTATGGTAATCTACATCACAGCAGCTCAGAGGAGGCACCAAGCCTTGTGGGTGGGGAGCGTTTCCACAGAGTGTTTCCAGAGCGGCCAGCCTGAAATACGGGTGTCAGGGACAGACGCGGAAGACGATTTTTACAACAAAGTTCTAAAGCTTAGTGATGCATCAGATATATCAGATTGTAGGTGGGGTTTGTTTTTTTTACCCTTTGCGTTCATATTTCGCTGTGTTTGTTGCATTTTTTTTTTGCATTTCGCGTGATTGTAAAATATGTCGATCGAGATTGGGTGTGACGTTCATATGTTGTCAATATTCAGTGTTTTATCGTTCATAGTTAATATTGTAGATCCCACATTCTTTATTTTCTTGTACATTCTGAGTGTCTCATTCTGTAAAAAAAATTTGAAATTCCATTCTGTTTTTTAAGGCGGTCTGTTTTTAGCGTTCAATTAGACACTATTTTGAGTTTTTGTATTAGTTTTCCTAAATATAGGACCCAAACACACAGTGTACAGAAGACCCAGGACACGTTGGGAAGACTATCTCTCCCGGCTGGCCTGGGAATGCCCCGGGATCCCCCGGGAGGAGCTGGACGAAGTGGCTGGGGAGAGGGAAGTCTGGGCTTCCCTGCTTAGGCTGCTGCCCCTGCGACCCGACCTCGGATAAGCGGAAGAAGATGGATGGATGGATGGATGGATGGATATATATATATATATATATATATATATATATATATATATATATACACACACACAGGTAAAAGCCAGTAAATTAGAATATTTTGAAAAACTTGATTTATTTCAGTAATTGCATTCAAAAGGTGTAACTTGTACATTATATTTATTCATTGCACACAGACTGATGCATTCAAATGTTTATTTCATTTAATTTTGATGATTTGAAGTGGCAACAAATGAAAATCCAAAATTCCGTGTCACAAAATTAGAATATTACTTAAGGCTAATACAAAAAAGGGATTTTTAGAAATGTTGGCCAACTGAAAAGTATGAAAATGAAAAATATGAGCATGTACAATACTCAATACTTGGTTGGAGCTCCTTTTGCCTCAATTACTGCGTTAATGCGGCGTGGCATGGAGTCGATGAGTTTCTGGCACTGCTCAGGTGTTATGAGAGCCCAGGTTGCTCTGATAGTGGCCTTCAACTCTTCTGCGTTTTTGGGTCTGGCATTCTGCATCTTCCTTTTCACAATACCCCACAGATTTTCTATGGGGCTAAGGTCAGGGGAGTTGGCGGGCCAATTTAGAACAGAAATACCATGGTCCGTAAACCAGGCACGGGTAGATTTTGCGCTGTGTGCAGGCGCCAAGTCCTGTTGGAACTTGAAATCTCCATCTCCATAGAGCAGGTCAGCAGCAGGAAGCATGAAGTGCTCTAAAACTTGCTGGTAGACGGCTGCGTTGACCCCGGATCTCAGGAAACAGAGTGGACCGACACCAGCAGATGACATGGCACCCCAAACCATCACCCAACCATGCAAATTTTGCATTTCCTTTGGAAATCGAGGTCCCAGAGTCTGGAGGAAGACAGGAGAGGCACAGGATCCACGTTGCCTGAAGTCTAGTGTAAAGTTTCCACCATCAGTGATGGTTTGGGGTGCCATGTCATCTGCTGGTGTCGGTCCACTCTGTTTCCTGAGATCCAGGGTCAACGCAGCCGTCTACCAGCAAGTTTTAGAGCACTTCATGCTTCCTGCTGCTGACCTGCTCTATGGAGATGGAGATTTCAAGTTCCAAAAGGCCTTGGCGCCTGCACACAGCGCAAAATCTACCCGTGCCTAGTTTACGGACCATGGTATTTCTGTTCTAAATTGGCCCGCCAACTCCCCTGACCTTAGCCCCATAGAAAATCTGTGGGGTATTGTGAAAAGGAAGATGCAGAATGCCAGACCCAAAAACGCAGAAGAGTTGAAGGCCACTATCAGAGCAACCTGGGCTCTCATAACACCTGAGCAGTGCCAGAAACTCATCGACTCCATGCCACGCCGCATTAACGCAGTAATTGAGGCAAAAGGAGCTCCAACCAAGTATTGAGTATTGTACATGCTCATATTTTTCATTTTCATACTTTTCAGTTGGCCAACATTTCTAAAAATCCCTTTTTTGTATTAGCCTTAAGTAATATTCTAATTTTGTGACACACGGAATTTTGGATTTTCATTTGTTGCCACTTCAAATCATCAAAATTAAATGAAATAAACATTTGAATGCATCAGTCTGTGTGCAATGAATAAATATAATGTACAAGTTACACCTTTTGAATGCAATTACTGAAATAAATCAAGTTTTTCAAAATATTCTAATTTACTGGCTTTTACCTGTATATATATATATATATATATATATATATATATATATATATATATATACATATAGATATTATAGATAGATAGATAGATATACCGGCCCCCAGACACATTTTTTTCTCAAAATTTGGCCCCCCCGAGTCAAAATAAATGCCCAGTAGTAGTAGTAGTGTATAGGCAAGTCAGGGAGAAGTCTCCTTGCCATTAAGCTGAATCTAATCCAAATGTATCGAAATACATTTTGGTATTGGTATCGAGACAACACTACTATCTATCTGTTTTATCGGTTACTTGTCACTCAGGCATCAACCCGTTGGAATTTGGGGTTAAATGACCAAAAATGATTCCCGGGCGCGGCCACTGCTGCTGCTCACTGCTCACCTCACCTCCCAAGGGGGTGATCAAGGGTGCTGGGTCAAATGCAGAGAATAATTTTGCCACACCTCGTGTGTGTGTGTGACAATCATTGGTACTTTAACTTCATAACTTTAACAAGCGAGTTGTTTTACTTTATTTTAGTTGTATTGCACAGCGAGTACTTAATTTTATTTTTACTATATAGTGTTTAATGGAAGTAATACATGCCAATCAAAGAGCGAATGGTTGGACTTTATTTTACTTGTATTGTACAGCGGGTTCTTTATTTTAGTTTTACTATACAGTGCTTAATGGGAGCAATAGCTAAAAAATGTATGTGTATGTACCGTATTTTCCGCACTATAAGGCGCACCTAAAAACCACACATTTTCTCAAAAGCTGACAGTGCGCCTTATAACCCGGTGCGCTTTATTACGATTCATTTTCATAAAGTTTCGATCTCGCAACTTCGGTAAACAGCCGCCATCTTTTTTCCCGGTAGAACAGGAAGCGCTTCTTCTTCTACGCAAGCAACCGCCAAGGAAAGCACCCGCCCCCATAGAACAGGAAGCGCTTCTTCTTCTACTGTAAGCAACCACCCGCCCCCGGAAGAAGAAGAAAAAACGCGCGGATATCACCGTACGTTTCATTTCCTGTTTACATCTGTAAAGACCACAAAATGGCTCCTACTAAGCGACAAGGATCCGGTTCATAAAAAGACGCAATCTCTCCATCCGCACACGGATTACTACCGTATTTCACAGCAACTGATATTCCTGTGAACCGCACTGTGGAACGGGAGCACGTACGGTGAATATTCGCACCACAGGGAATGAGAAGTCATCCTTCACTGTGGTTCTAGCTTGCCATGCTAACTTCCACCCATGGTGATATTCAAAAGGAAGACCTTGCCAAAAGAGACCTTTCCAGCCGGCGTCATCATAAAAGCTAACTCGAAGGGATGGATGGATGAAGAAAAGATGAGCGAGTGGTTAAGGGAAGTTTACGCGAAGAGGCCGGGTGGCTTTTTTCACACAGCTCCGAAGGCGAACACACCTTCACTAAGACGGGCAGACAGCTCCGGACGACATACGCCAACATTTGCCAGTGGATCGTAAATGCCTGGGCAGATATTTCGGTCACAACTGTGGTCCGAGCTTTCCGGAAGGCAGGATTCACAGAACTACTGGACAACAACAGCGACACTGACTCCGATTACTTCGACGAGACGGAACCGGCCATTTTGGATCCCACGCTTGCGCAACTTTTCAATTCGGACACCGAAGACGAAGAATTCGAAGGATTTACGAATGAAGAATAACTTCAGAAGGTGAGCGCTATGTTTATTTTGTGTGTTGTGACATTAACGTTCGAGCAACATTATGTTGCTATTGCTCTACACCATTTTGAATTTTACTATGTTTGTGATTGCACATTTGCGTACATTTTGGGACAGAGTTGTTAGAACGCTGGTTTTCAATATATTATTAAAGTTTGACTGAACTATCTGACTGTTTTTTTGACATTCCCTTTAGCGCAGCGTAGGCGCGGCTTATAATCCGGGGCGGCTTATTGGTGGACAAAGTTATGAAATATGTAATTCATTGAAGGTGCGGCTAATAATCCGGTGCGCCTTATAGTGCGGAAAATACGGTATGTGCCAATCAAAGAGTGAGTAGTTGGAGTTGTGTTTGGTTTTATTAAACAGTTGTTAACTTCTCCTCATACTTGAGTGATAGCATCTCGTTTTCTAATAAAAATGCAACAGCTCGATGGTGAAGCAAGCATACTTTACAGTCCTTCAAAATTAATTGGAGTTGTATTTAAAGTCCATCTTGATTTCGAACTGCTTAATTTGTCAACTTTTTAACGTCATTTTCCCCTCGTGTCACTCTTCCCCGTCTCTTTTTTTTTTTTTCTTTCTCCTCCTTCTTCCAGAGCGATGCTTTCTTTCTGAGTTTCCTAACGTCGCCGGCGCCATTGTGTGACTGTGGCCTGTTTACAAGGATAACTGATTCACCCACTGAGGTTTGGCTGGGCTGTGCAGAGAGAGAGCGATGGGAATGGGGATGGGAGTGAGTGGGTGGAATATGAATGAATTTACAAACCACCTTCTAACCGTCCATTCCCAAATTTTCACCCATCATCTTTCTTCCTTTCTACGTGTTTCCTTAATGTCTCCAGTCATACTTTTCCACTGGCTGTGTGTGTGTCAGTGGGAGTATATTTGTGTAAAGCCAGAGGGGCAGCACGAGCCAGGGGCTCATTTTTGTGGCCCGCCAATGTGTATCCCGACAGCTCGCAGGCGTCTCGGAGGGCCAGCTCTGTTCCCTCCGCAAAATGAGCCACTGCTTCGTCATCGGTGGATGCTGCACGGCACATTTTAAGCGGAGGAGGGGGGGGAGGGGGGGGGGGGTACACGTGTATCCCAAACTGGAATGAAAATCTAAATTGAGTTTCATGGCTGGTTTAGTGATGGGAACCCTCGGACTAAATTGTAACCGTGCACCTCCGAAAATGCCTGGGTTAAAATTGGCCGCTTGGCCGCGTTCTCTCGTTCTCTCGTGTGCCTGGTGGTTGCCATGGCGACCCACAATATAACCTCGTCTGGCGGAGCGGATTATTAAAACAGTAAACTGAATGGAACCAATTTCAACAAGGAGGACAGGAATCTATATTTATCCACCCCAGCATATATAAGGAATAATATAGGAACCTTTTTTTTTTTTTTTTTTTTCAATATCCATGACCTAATTGTTATTTATTTATTTAGTTTTCCAGGAACGGCAGCCAAGGATTTGACTTAACGATGATAGGGTAACGAGCTATTAAATAGTCTTTTCAGGGAGAACAAAGATCCGCAACTTGGCTCGCCGTGATAACTTGTCTACACATTCGAGCTCGGCAAAGCAGTGAAGCCGTTTGATTTTTCGCTGACATAAGAGGAAAAAAAAGTTGTGTGGGGGGGGGCGGGAGTCAGGGCATGGAGACAGCAGCATCATCTGCTTTATATGTAGACGATATGGACTCAAGTATTGGGGCAATTGGCCCGCACACCTGCAGGAAATGGGAAACGAAATGTAACTCTATTGGGAAGATGTTTGATTTCTGAGTGTTTTTTGGCGGAGATCAGAGGTCACTGATGTAGTTTGCGTCGACACATTACTCATTACTTTGTGCAACAGGGAGTGGAATTGCCAAGCCTATTTCCGCAGCCATCCACTTGTCTGAAATGTCTTGGTGAGATGAAGAAACGAGACTAAAACGAATACTTCTGTGTGTGTTCATGTGTTAATATTTTAAATATTATATTATTTTCCCATGGCACAAAATAACACGGTTCAACGTCTTATTGACTGCCTGCACGACATCAAAGTCTGGCTTTCAGCTAACTTCCTGAGCCTAAATGAAGATAAAACAGAAGTTATGTTGTTCGGTCCAAGTCGCTCTCCCTCCCCCAACGTTGACCTCGGCACTCTGACCCCGTATCTCAGCGACTCTGTCACAAACCTGGGGGTAAAGTTTGACTCAGATTTTAAATTCGAAAAACAAATCAGCAGCGTCGTTCAAAAAAGCTTTTATCAATTACGCCAAATAGCGAAAGTGAAACCGCTTCTATCAAGACATGATCTTGAGAAATTAATCCACGCTTTTATCTCGACTCGTCTTGATTATTGTAATGCCCTGTATGTTGGCATTAGCCAGGCCTCCCTCGCCCGCCTGCAGCTCGTGCAGAACTCTGCTGCTCGTCTGCTAACACAGACCCGCAGGCGTGAGCACATCACCCCTATTTTAGCGTCCCTTCACTGGCTCCCTGTGCGTTACCGAATACATTTTAAACTCCTTTTATTTGTTTTTAAATGTCTAAACAACCTCGCGCCAACCTATCTCTCCGACCTCCTTCAGCCTTACTGCCCCACCCGATCCTTAAGATCAGCCGATCAGCTGCTGTTGACGGTCCCCGACACAAGGCTGAAGCTTAGAGGTGACAGAGCTTTCGCCGTTGCTGCTCCCAAGCTCTGGAACGACCTACCCCTGAGTGTTAGACAAGCCTCCTCTCTTCCTGTTTTTAAATCTCTCTTAAAAACATACTTTTATTCCATGGCTTTTAACACTGAGTGATATCCATCCTGCAATGGCGCCCCATAATACACCTGCTGTGATCCTGTTTTTATGTTTTTATTAATTCTATTTTAATTATTTATTTTTTATCGTGTTCTGTTTGTGTTGTGTTGTGTTTGCTCGGTACTCGTTTTATCTTTTAACCTGCTCATTGTACAGCACTTTGGCTACCCCTGTGGTAAATTTTAAATGTGCTCTATAAATAAAGTTGATTTGATTTGATTTGATTTAATAAATGTAATTTTTTTAATAAATATATATTTTTTTTTTATTCAACATTTAATATTCAGCTGATAATGATAAGTGTGCTGTAGGGTTGTACGGTATACCGGTATTAGTACAGTACCGCGATACTAATGAATCATATTCGGTACTATACCGCCTCTGAAAAGTACTGTCACGTCGTGTCATTGCTGGTTTACGAGCAGACGAGCATGTTCGGCAGCGCACAATCACGGAGTACTTACAAATAGACACAGTGTGTAGACAGAAAAAGGAGAACGGACACATTTTGGCTTAAAAACTCAGCTATAACACTGAAACGCCCACCGGAAGAGGTGCTTTAAGACAGTGGTTCTCAACCTTTTTTCAGTGATGTACCCCCTGTGAACATTTTTTTAATTCAAATCAAATCAAATCAAATCAACTTTATTTATAGAGCACATTTAAAATTTACCACAGGGGTAGCCAAAGTGCTGTACAATGAGCAGGTTAAAAGATAAAACGAGTACCGAGCAAACACAACACAACACAAACAGAACACGATAAAAAATAAATAATTAAAATAGAATTAATAAAAACATAAAAACATAAAAACAGGATCACAGCAGGTGTATTATGGGGCGCCATTGCAGGATGGATATCACTCAGTGTTAAAAGCCATGGAATAAAAGTATGTTTTTAAGAGAGATTTAAAAACAGGAAGAGAGGAGGCTTGTCTAACACTCAGGGGTAGGTCGTTCCAGAGCTTGGGAGCAGCAACGGCGAAAGCTCTGTCACCTCTAAGCTTCAGCCTTGTGTCAGGGACCGTCAACAGCAGCTGATCGGCTGATCTTAAGGATCGGGTGGGGCAGTAAGGCTGAAGGAGGTCGGAGAGATAGGTTGGCGCGAGGTTGTTTAGACATTTAAAAACAAATAAAAGGAGTTTAAAATGTATTCGGTAACGCACAGGGAGCCAGTGAAGGGACGCTAAAATAGGGGTGATGTGCTCACGTCTGCGGGTCTGTGTTAGCAGACGAGCAGCAGAGTTCTGCACGAGCTGCAGGCGGGCGAGGGAGGCCTGGCTAATGCCAACATACAGGGCATTACAATAATCAAGACGAGTCGAGATAAAAGCGTGGATTAATTTCTCAAGATCATGTCTTGATAGAAGCGGTTTCACTTTCGCTATTTGGCGTAATTGATAAAAGCTTTTTTGAACGACGCTGCTGATTTGTTTTTCGAATTTAAAATCTGAGTCAAACTTTACCCCCAGGTTTGTGACAGAGTCGCTGAGATACGGGGTCAGAGTGCCGAGGTCAACGTTGGGGGAGGGAGAGCGACTTGGACCGAACAACATAACTTCTGTTTTATCTTCATTTAGGCTCAGGAAGTTAGCTGAAAGCCAGACTTTGATGTCGTGCAGGCAGTCAATAAGACGTTGAACCGTGTTATTTTGTGCCATGGGAAAATAAATCTGGCAATCATCGGCATAAAAATGAAATGCAATACTGTACTTCCTAAAAATAGAACCAAGGGGGAGAAGGTAAAGCGCAAATAAAATTGGGGCAAGGATTGAGCCCTGGGGGACCCCATGTGGTAAAGGAGCTGTGGACGACATAAAACTGTCTACTTTTACACAAAAACTCCTGTCGGTTAGGTACGACCGGAACCAGTTGAGGGCGGCGCCCTTAATGCCCACCCACAATTCAAGTACTCCCTAATCAGAGCAAAGCATTTTTGGTTGAAAAAAAAGAGATAAAGAAGTAAAATACAGCACTATGTCATCACTTTCTGACTTATTAAATTGTATAACAGTGCAAAATATTGCTCATTTGTAGTGGTCTTTCTTGAACTATTTGGAAAAAAAGATATAAAAATAACTAAAAACTTGTTGAAAAATAAACAAGTGATTCAATTATAAATAAAGATTTCTACACATTGAAGTAATCATCAACTTAAAGTGCCCTCTTTGGGGATTGTAATAGAGATCCATCTGGATTCATGAACTTAATTCTAAACATTTCTTCACAAAAAAAGAAATCTTTAACATCAATATTTATGGAACATGTCCACAAAAAATCTAGCTGTCAACACTGAATATTGCATTGTTGCATTTCTTTTCACAATTCTTTTTGACAGACATTTTCAGTGAGAAACCTGAGCTTGTGCTTCACTGAGTTTATGAACTTACATTCATATTTTGTTGAAGTATTATTCAATAAACATATTTATAAAGGATTTCTGAATTGTTGCTATTTTTACAATATTTAAAAAAAATCTCACGTACCCCTTGGCATATCTTCAAGTACCCCCAGGGGTACGCGTACCCCCATTTGAGAACCACTGCTTTAAGACATGGCTAGCGGCTAATGTCCTGCCCCAGTCTGCAATGTTTTAGCTACTTCTAAATCACTAATCCTCGCCTCCATGGCGACAAATAAGGTACGTTTCTTACAAGTATCATCCCTGCAGGACGAGGAATAGCTAAACATGCTTCACTACACACCGTAGCTCACCGGCATTAAAATGTAAACAAACGCCATTGGTGGATCTACACCTAACATCCACTGTAATGATACCAAGTACAGGAGCGTTTCTCGTCGATGCTACTATGATTACGTCGATATATATATATATTTTTTGTATATTTATATTATGTTTATAAACTCAGGAAATATGTCCCTGGACACATGAGGACTTTGAATATGACCAATGTATGATCCTGTAACGACTTGGTATCCGATTGATACCCAAATTTGTGGTATCATCCAAAACTAATGTAAAGTATCCAAACAACAGAAAAATAAATTGGTATTAAATTTTAACAGAAGTGTAGATAGAACATGTTAAAAGAGAAGGTAAGCAGATATTAACAGTAAATGAACAAGTAGATTAATAATTCATTTTCTACCACTTGTCCTTAATAATTTTGAGAAAATAATAGAATGATAAATGACACAATATGTTACTGCATATGTCAGCAGACTAATTTAGGAGCCTTTGTTTGTTTACTTACCAATAAAAGACAAGTTATCTTGTATGTTCACTATTTTATTTAAGGACAAACTCGCAATAAGAAACATATGTTTAATGTACCCTAAGTTTTTTGTTAAAATAGAGCCAATAATAAAAAAATGTGTGATCCCCTTTGTATAGAAAAGTATTGAAAAGTACCGAAAAGTATCGAAATAATTTGGGTACCGGTACCAAAATATTGGTATCGGGACAACACTACTGTGCTGTCAAGTTCTTACACGTTTGAATCTCATTTGCAAGTATTATGTTGTAGACTTTGCAATTCCAAGACATTAGATGGTAGTAGTGTATAGGCTACGGTGTGGTGCCAAGTCAGGGAGAAGTCGGCGGCGTAGTAGTTTAGGGGCGGTATAGCGTAGTGGGTAGAGCGGCCGTGTAAGAAACCTGAGGGTTGCATGTTCGCTCCCCGCTTCTTGACATCCAAATCGCTGCCGTTGTGTCCTTGGGCAGGACACTTCACCCTTGCCCCTGGTGCCGCTCACACTGGTGAATGAATGATGAATGAATGATAGGTGGTGGTCGGAGGGGCCGTAAGCGCAAACTGGCAGCCTCGCTTCCGTCAGTCTACCCCAGGGCAGCTGTAGCTACAAATGTATCTTACCACCAATGAATGATGGGTTCCCACTTCTCTGTGAGCACTTTGAGTATCTAATAATAGAAAAGCGCGATATAAAATCTAATCCATTATTATTATTATTATTAAGTCTCTTTGCCATTAATCTGAGTCTAATATTGTTTTGTGCCCTAAAAAGGGCTTAAATCGTACGTTTTGTACTTATTCTGCACAAACTGATTGTACTGTGTGTGCATCTTAGTTGTAGTTTTCATTACCAAATTTGGAGGTGTTGAATTTGTCATGTAAGTAAGTAAGTACATTTTATTTATAAAGCGCTTTTCACAGATAAAAATCACAAAGCGCTGTACAAAACATAGGTGAAGTAAAACAACAATTCAATTTAAAATAACAGGGGCAACATCACAAAAAAGGATACAAAGTAGATTAAAATTGATAGTTAAAAGGTGCATTAACTAAAGGATTTACTAAAAAGAGAAGTTGTTAAATGTTTCTTAAAAGTTTCAACTGTCAAGATCACAAAGGGACTGGTGCAAATTGTTCCAGAGCCCGGGAGGTATAGCCTAGAATGCCAGGTCTGCACAGGTTTTAAAATGAGATTTTGGGATCTTTAGAAGACCCTGGCCTGAAGACCGCAGGCTGCGCCCTGAAGAGTAGGGGCATAACAAGTCAGTGATGTATTGAGGGGCCCCACCATGCAACGCACGGAATCTTAAACTCAATGCGAAATTTAACTGGAAGCCAATGAAGACTGGATAAAACGGGGGTGATATGGGCTGTTCTGGGTGCACCGGTTAAAAGTCTGGCAGCCGCATTTTGTACAGGCTGAAGTCTCTTTAGCGTTGACTTGTTGAAGAGAGTGAAAAGAGAATTGCAATAGTCAATGCGAGACGAAATGAACGCGTGAATTTCTCACTTTAGAAATATTTCTGAGATGATAAAAACTGTTTTTGGTCAGTTGACTCCAGTGACCCTCCAAAGACATTGACTGATCAAACACAAGCCCAAGGTTTTTGAGGCTGCTTTTAATACATGCACCCAGAGCACCAAGGGAGTTCTTGATTAGGAGGGATCTTTTTATCGGGAGCAATTATCAGAGTCACGTAAAATCTGTAAACATAATCGATGCACAATTTTGACTAAAAATCACCATTACATGTTATGTAGACCACAAGGATGTGTCATAAATGTAGAAAAAAAAATAATCATATGACAACTTTGAGGGCGATGGTGGGTCCTGCAGTCAAACCAGTTGAGGAACACTGCCCTAGAGTATAAGATGACAATTTTTCTTGCGGAAAAATACCGACTTATATTCAGGTCAATAGGGTAAATTGTAAACCTTCCATTCCATTCAAAGAATGCTGTAACAGTACCCCTACCAAACCCTGAAATGACTTGCAGGGGGTTACACCAGCCAAAAAACAGACCCATTCTCTGGCCGCCGGTGTCTCCGGTTTGGTCCCTTTTGGCCTCGGTGTCCGGATGCTGACACCTAAGACAGCGAATGACCCCTGCTGACTTCACAATGCCTCACACTCCTCAGCAACTCAAAAGACCACCACCCCTCCATTCCCGTCATGACCCCCTTTTACCACCTCCTGGCCATTAATTTACAGTGTTTGCATGTACTGAGACATCCGTGAACTGCTGGCAATTCTGGGTATGTGGAACACGGCATCAATGTCAGGATCTCCCACTACCACACCGCGCTCATCTTTCGCTGTACAAGTGGCAGGCTCGGATGTCTTACAAAGTACGGTATAAGAGGTCAGGGAAGTGATAACAGGGGGGTCGGACATTTATCGTAAACTGATTATCGCGGGGCGTTTAATGCAAGGCATATGCGCACTGGGACGTCAGAAATCATACATGACTCAAAGCAGAAGTTGTGCGAGTGCGATAAATCTTCACACTCGCGAGCCAAAGAGAGAGGAAGCATGTTGGAAATGACGGAAAGGAATAAGAAGAAGGCACCCTCGGAGGTAAAGAGAGTGACAGGCTTTGGAGATTCAGTGGTCCCTATCACATGTTTTCACATCCAAGGCATTTGGAAGAAGAAATACCACCGTCTCTGCAGCTCTTGTAAATAATCCCAGTCTGGGCGCCACCTCAGAATCCCCAGCCTGGTCTCCTGCCTGATGGGTGCCATGTCAGCTCAGAGCGGGAGGTGGGTGAGAAAGGAAAGTCAGGAAAAGGGTGGGAGGGAGACGGGGTATGCAATGTGGTCTTGCATCATCACTTGAGTAGATGGAGGAAGCGGAGGATCTGCATCAAGGCTAAGCGCAATTAAAGGAGCAGCGCTTTCGAGAGAGAGTATTAAGGTAACATCTGCCAAACTGATTGCTGCTAGTGAGGATGGCCCTCGCAGATTTCCGACTACACCGTCTTGCCGTTAACAACACTTCTACTCCTGAGGCGCTGCGTTAAAAAGGGTAAACATTTAGCACAACATGCGCCCTCGCTGTGTTGCCTGTGTTATTATTTCTCTGACAATACCTACACAAAAGTCGGACCGAGTTGAAATTTCTCACAAAGCTCTACAACAACGTTGCTTTGACGTAAGAGGGTTGACTCGATTCCCCGCAAGATTTTGTACACACCTCTAAGGTAACGACCAGCGCAAGTCTGTACAATTTGAGCGAGATTGGTCAAGCAAAATGTTTATAAGGCTTAGTGTTGAGTATTAAACTCTGCGACAGGTTATTTCGGATAGTCATCATTTGGACTCTTCAAACTTTAAAGGGGAACATTATCACCAGACCTATGTAAGAGTCAATATATACCTTGATTTTGCAGAAAAAAGACAAAATATTTTTTTAACCGATTACCGAACTCTAAATGGGTGAATTTTGGCGAAATAAACGCCTTTCTAATATTCGCTCTCGGAGCGATGACGTCACAATGTGACGTCGCATCGGGAAGCAATCCGCCATTTTCTCAAACACTGAGTCAAATCAGCTCTGTTGTTTTCTGTTTTTTCGACTGTTTTCCGTACCTTGGAGACATCATGCCTCGTCGGTGTGTTGTCGGAGGGTGTAACAACACGAACATGGACGGGATTCAAGTTGCACCAGTGGCCCAAAGATGCAAAAGTGGCAAAAAATTGGACGTTTGTTCCGCACACTTTACCGACGAAAGCTATGCTACGACAGAGATGGCAAGAATGTGTGGATATCCTGCGACACTCAAAGCAGATGCATTTCCAACGATAAAGTCAAAGAAATCTGCCGCCAGACCCCCATTGAATCTGCCGGAGTGTGTGAGCTATTCAGGGACAAAGGACCTCGGTAGCACGGCAAGCAATGGCGGCGGTTTGTTCCCGCAGACGAGCGAGCTAAACCCCCTTGATGTCTTGGCTTACACCGTCCCGAAGATGATCAAGAGAAGAATATCGACCCTAGCTTCCCTGGCCTGCTGACATGAGGGTATGTCTCCAGAATATATTAATTGATGAAAACTGGGCTGTCTGCACTCTCAAAGTGCATGTTGTTGCCAAATGTATTTCATATGCTGTAAACCTAGTTCATAGTTGTTAGTTTCCTTTAATGCCAAACAAACACATACCAATCGTTGGTTAGAAGGCGATCGCCGAATTTGTCCTCGCTTTCTCCCGTGTCGCTGGCTGTCGTGTCATTTTTGTCGGTTTCGCTTGCATACGGTTCAAACCGATATGGCTCAATAGCTTCAGTTTCTTCTTCAATTTCATTTTCGCTACCTGCCTCCACACAACCATCCGTTTCAATACATTCGTAATCTGTTGAATCGCTTAAGCCGCTGAAATCCGAGTCTGAATCCGAGCTAATGTCGCTATAGCTTGCTGTTCTTTCCGCCATGTTTGTTTGTGTTGGCATCACTGTGTGACGTCACAGGAAAATGGACGGGTGTATATAACGATGGTTAAAATCAGGCACTTTGAAGCTTTTTTTTAGGGATATTGCGTGATGGGTAAAATTTTGAAAAAAACATCAAAGAATAAAATAAGCTACTGGGAACTGATTTTTAATGGTTTTAACAATTCTGAAATTGTGATAATGTTCCACTTTAAAGGCCTACTGAAATTCTTTTCTTTTATTTAAACGGGGATAGCAGATCCATTCTATGTGTCATACTTGATCATTTCGCGATATTGTCATATTTTTGCTGAAAGGATTTACTATAGAACAACGACGATAAAGTTCGCAATTTTTGGTCGCTGATAAAAAAAGCCTTGCCTGTACCGGAAGTAGCGTGACGTCACAAAAGTTGAAAGCCTCCTCACATTTCCCCATTGTTTACACCAGCAGCGAGAGCGATTGGGACCGAGAAAGCGACGATTACCCCATTAATTTGAGCCAGGATGAAAGATTTGTGGATGAGGAACGTGAGAGTGAAGTATTCGAGTGCAGTGCAGGACGCATCTTTTTTCGCTCTGACCGTAACTTAGGTACAAGGGCTCATTGGATTCCACACTCTCTCCTTTTTCTATTGTGGATCACGGATTTGTATTTTAAACCACCTCGGATACTATATCCACTTGAAAATGAGAGTCGAGAACGCGAAATGGACATTCACAGTGACTTTTATCTCCACGACAATACATCGGTGAAGCACTTTAGCTACGGAGCTAACGTGATAGCATCGGGCTTAACTGCAGATAGAAACAAAAGAAATAAACCCCTGACTGGAAGGATTGACAGAAAATCAACAATACTATTAAACCATGGACCTGTAACAACACGGTTAATGCTTTCCAGCCTGGCGAAGCTTAACAATGCTGTTGCTAACGACGCCATGGAATCTAACTTAGCTACGGACCTCGACAGAGCTATGATAAAAACATTAGCTCTCCACCTACGCCAACCCTCATCTGCTCATCAACACCGAAGCTCACCTGCGTTCAAGCGATCGACGGAGCGACGAAGGACTTCACCCGATCATCGATGCGGTCGGCGGCTAGCGTCGGATAGCGCGTCTGCTAGCCAAGTCAAAGTCCTCCTGGTTGTGTTGCTGTAGCCAGACGCTAATACACCGATCATATCTACAGCTTTCTTCTTTGCAGTCTGCATTGTTCATTAAAGGGGAACATTATCACCAGACCTACGTAAGCGTCAATATATACCTTGATGTTGCAGAAAAAAGACCATATACGTGACGTCACATCAGGAAGCAATCCGCCATTTTCTCAAACACTGAGTCAAATCAGCTCTGTTATTTTCCGTTTTTTCGACTGTTTTCCGTACCTTGGAGACATCATGCCTCGTCGGTGTGTCGTCGGAGGGTGTAACAACACGAACAGGGACGGATTCAAGTTGCACCAGTGGCCCAAAGATGCGAAAGTGGCAAGGAATTGGACGTTTGTTCCGCACACTTTACCGACGAAAGCTATGCTACGACAGAGATGGCAAGAATGTGTGGATATCCTGCGACACTCAAAGCAGATGCATTTCCAAAAGTCAAAGAAATCTGCCGCCAGACCCCCATTGAATCTGCCGGAGTGTGTGAGCAATTCAGGGACAAACGACCTCGCTAGCATGGCAAGCAATGGCGGCAGTTTGTTCCCGCAGACGAGCGAGCTAAACCCCCTGGATGTCTTGGCTCACACCGTCCCGAAGATGATCAAGAGAAGAATATCGACCCTAGCTTCCCTGGCCTGCTGACATGAGGGTATGTCTCCAGAATATATTAATTGATGAAAACTGGGCTGTCTGCACTCTCAAAGTGCATGTTGTTGCCAAATGTATTTCATATGCTGTAAACCTAGTTCATAGTTGTTAGTTTCCTTTAATGCCAAACAAACACATACCAATCGTTGGTTAGAAGGCGATCGCCGAATTCGTCCTCGCTTTCTCCCGTGTCGCTGGCTGTCGTGTCATTTTTGTCGGTTTCGCTTGCATACGGTTCAAACCGATATGGCTCAATAGCTTCAGTTTCTTCTTCAATTTCGTTTTCGCTACCTGCCTCCACACTACAACCATCAGTTTCAATACATGCGTAATCTGTTGAATCGCTTATGCCGCTGAAATCCGAGTCTGAATCCGAGCTAATGTCGCTATACCTTGCTGTTCTATGCGCCATGTTTGTTTGTGTTGGCATCACTGTGTGACGTCACAGGAAAATGGACGGGTGTATATAACGATGGTTAAAATCAGGCACTTTGAAGCTTTTTTTAGGGATATTGCGTGAAATTTTGAAAAAAACTTCAAAAAATAAAATAAGCCACTGGGAACTGATTTTTAATGGTTTTAACCCTTCTGAAATTGTGATAATGTTCCCCTTTAAACAAATTGCAAAAGATTCACCAACACAGATGTCCAGAATACTGTGGAATTTTGCGATGAAAACTGAGCTTTTTGTATTGGATACAATGGCGTCCCAATGCTTCCGTTTCAACCATCGACGTCATGCGCATACGTCATCATACCTAGACGTTTTCAACCGAAAGTTTCGCAGGAAATTTAAAATTGCACTTTATAAGTTAACCCGGCCGTATTGGCATGTGTTGCAATGTTAAGATTTCATCATTGATAAATAAACTATCAGACTGCGTGGTCGGTAGTAGTGGGTTTCAGTAGGCCTTTAATGGTGCATATTGGTTTAGGTTCATTTATTTAGTTAGTCACAATCACAAGCAAACACCCATCAACATTTATGTCATTTAACTGAACAACAATATATACATATGCCTATATATATGCTCAAAGTAAAATACCGTATTTTCCGCACTATAAGGCGCACCTAAAAACCACAAATTTTCTCAAAAGCTGACAGTGCGCCTTATAACCCGGTGCGCTTTATTACGATTCATTTTCATAAAGTTTCGATCTCGCAACTTCGGTAAACAGCCACCATCTTTTTTCCCGGTAGAACAGGAAGCGCTTCTTCTTCTACGCAAGCAACCGCCAAGGAAAGCACCCGCCCCCATAGAACAGGAAGCGCTTCTTCTTCTACTGTAAGCAACCACCCGCCCCCGGAAGAAGAAGAAAAAACGCGCGGATATCACCGTACGTTTCATTTCCTGTTTACATCTGTAAAGACCACAAAATGGCTCCTACTAAGCGACAAGGATCCGGTTCATAAAAAGACGCAATCTCTCCATCCGCACACGGATTACTACCGTATTTCACAGCAACTGATATTCCTGTGAACCGCACTGTGGAACGGGAGCACGTACGGTGAATATTCGCACCACAGGGAATGAGAAGTCATCCTTCACTGTGGTTCTAGCTTGCCATGCTAACTTCCACCCATGGTGATATTCAAAAGGAAGACCTTGCCAAAAGAGACCTTTCCAGCCGGCGTCATCATAAAAGCTAACTCGAAGGGATGGATGGATGAAGAAAAGATGAGCGAGTGGTTAAGGGAAGTTTACGCGAAGAGGCCGGGTGGCTTTTTTCACACAGCTCCGAAGGCGAACACACCTTCACTAAGACGGGCAGACAGCGCCGGACGACATACGCCAACATTTGCCAGTGGATCGTAAATGCCTGGGCAGATATTTCGGTCACAACTGTGGTCCGAGCTTTCCGGAAGGCAGGATTCACAGAACTACTGGACAACAACAGCGACACTGACTCCAATGACTTCGACGAGACGGAACCGGCCATTTTGGATCCCACGCTTGCGCAACTTTTCAATTCGGACACCGAAGACGAAGAATTCGAAGGATTTACGAATGAAGAATAACTTCAGAAGGTGAGCGCTATGTTTATTTTGTGTGTTGTGACATTAACGTTCGAGCAACATTATGTTGCTATTGCTCTACACCATTTTGAATTTTACTATGTTTGTGATTGCACATTTGCGTACATTTTGGGACAGAGTTGTTAGACCGCTGGTTTTCAATATATTATTAAAGTTTGACTGAACTATCTGACTGTTTTTTTGACATTCCCTTTAGCGCAGCGTAGGCGCGGCTTATAATCCGGGGCGGCTTATTGGTGGACAAAGTTATGAAATATGTAATTCATTGAAGGTGCGGCTAATAATCCGGTGCGCCTTATAGTGCGGAAAATACGGTACTAGAGACATAATATATTGCATTTCTACAACGGCATGTGAGCTAGCCACATTAGCAGCAACAATGCTATCCTTAACAGGGAGATGTTAGCTCGTAGCATTCTGACAACACAGCACCAATAATACTCATAAAACACCACTAAATGTTACACAAACACAGTGATGTCTAGTAATCAACTAAATTAGTCTTATATAATAATCAACATATTCACATCGTCAAAGACTAGAGCACCGATTAAACGTAGCAGAGAAACAAGTCAGCACACATTAACACACGTCAAAAGGGAAGCGGAAGTGACACCTACAGGAAGGAAGCGGAAGTGACACTGTCAAGAAATGCTTCAAAATAAAGCATCTGAAAACGTAGATAAACATGGAGAATTCTTAACACATGGAACTAATCACCCAAAAGTCATTGACTATTTGTTTATGTTCCGATCAGGGATGCTGTCATTTCCGATCAACCATGTATTAATTGTACATTTTTCAGTTTAATTGTGGTGAGCGCTATTGACAGTTTAACAACACACTATTTAAAACTAGTCCCCTATTGTCTTGTGTTACAGACAATTGTTTGAGCAACGTCAAAAGTACACATTTAAAGTACTTATTTAAATCCTTTGGTTTTTGCCCACAAAGTCCTCCTGTGTCCAGGGAATTATTCCCTGAGGCGTTGCATAAAAAAAAGGGTAAACATTTGGCACAACATGCGCCCTCGCTGTGTTGCCTGTGCTATTATTTTTCCTCTGACAAATACACCCCCAAGTCGGGACTGACTTGAAATTTCTCACACAGCTCTACAACAACGTTGCTTTGACGTAAAGGGGTTGACTCGATTCCCCGCAAGATTTTGTACAAACCTCTAAGGTAATGACAAGCGCGAGTGTGTACAATTTCGAGCGAGATTGGTTGAAAACATCAAGCAAAATGTTTTTAAGGCTTAGGAGCTAATCCCGCAAAAATAATTGACCGTTTATGTTCCGATCAGGGTTTTTTATGCCGTCATTTCCGATCAACCACGTATTAATTGTACATGTTTCAGTTTAATTGTGGTGAGCGATATTGAGAGTTTAACAACACAATATTTAAAATCAGTCCCTATTGTCTTGTATTACAGACAATTGTTTGAGTTTTTTATTTTGATTGATTGAGACTTTTATTCGTAGATTGCACAGTACAGTACCGTATTTTCCGCACCATAAGGCGCCCTGGGTTATAAGCCGCGCCGTCAATGAACGGCATATTTCAAAACTTTGTCCACCTATAAGCCGCCCCGTGTTGTAAGCCTCATCTAACTGCGCTAAAGGAATGTCAAAAAAACAGTCAAATAGGTCAGTCAAACTTTAATAATATATTAAAACCAGCGTGATGTGGGCGCGCATGGAGTCGTATATCAACATGGACGAAGCTGCGTGAAAAAAGCCACCCGGCCTCTTCGCGTAAACTTAAACTTACCTTAACCACTCGCTCATCTTTTCTTCATCCATCCCTTCGAGTTAGCTTTTATGATGACGCCGGCTGGAAAGGTCTCTTTTGGCAAGGTCTTCCTTTTGAATATCACCATGGGTGGAAGTTTCTGGCCATTAGCATGGCAAGCTAGAACCACAGTGAAGGATGACTTCTCATTCCCCGTGGTGCGAATATTCACCGTACGTGCTCCCGTTGTATCCACAGTGCGGTTCACAGGAATATCAGTTGCTGTGAAATAGTCATCCGTGTGCGGATGGAGAGATTGCGTCTTTTCATGAACCGGATCCCTGTCGTTTAGTAGGAGCCATTTTGTGGTCTTTACAGATGTAAACACACAAAGGAAATGAAACGTACCGTACGGTAATATCCGCGCGCTTTTTCTTCTTCTACGCGGGCGGGTGGTTGCTTACAGTAGAAGAAGAAGCGCTTCCTGTTCTATGGGGGCGGGTGCTTACCTTGGCGGTTGCTTGCGTAGAAGAAGAAGCGCTTCCTGTTCTACCGGGAAAAAAGATGGCGGCTGTTTACCGTAGTTACGAGACCGAAACTTTATGAAAATGAATCTTAATATTTATCCATATATAAAGCGCACCGGGTTATAAGGCGCACTGTCAGCTTTTGAGAAAATTTGTGGTTTTTAGGTGCGCCTTATAGTGCGGAAAATACGGTACATATTCCGTACAATTGACCACTAAATGGTAACACCCGAATACGTTTTTCCACTTGTTTAAGTCGGGGTCCACGTTGTCCTCCTGTGTCCAGGGAATTATTCATTGAGTTTGTAAACACTAACAAAAACAACAAATAATTTTGAGAAAATAAAAATATCGACTTAATCACGCGTATATACTATATTTGGCCACCCATCCAAATGACCAGAATCAGGTGTCCTAATCAGGTGAATAAAACCAAATATTTTTTAATGCAGAATTTGAATTGATAGGTTAGTGTGCAGGTGTACCTGATGATGTGACCAGGTGAATCTATATAATGTTTATGAAGTTTATTTCCGACTGTGTCTGAGAGGAAAAAAAACAGTGACAAATTCAATAAATAAATTTAAACAATGTACGTTTCCAAAAGCTAAATTATTGTACTTTTGGAGAGGCTGGGCTTGGTTTCATTTGCAATCTGGGATGGCCTTTAAAATTAAACATCTTGCAGATAAACCTTCAAAAACAGGTTGTAAAAGTGACTGTAGAGCGCAATTTACGCACAATTTACACCAAAGCATATCCAATATACACTATATTGCCAAAAGTATTTGGCCACCCATCCAAATGATCAGAATCAATATAAAATCAAGCACTTAGGCATGGAGACTGTTTCTACAAACATTTGTGAAAGAATGGGCCGCTCTCATTGATTTCCAGCGTGGAACTGTCATAGGATGCCACCTGTGCAACAAATCCAGTCATGAAATTTCCTCGCTCCTAAATATTCCAAAGTCAACTGTCGGCTTTATTATAAGAACATGGAAGAGTTTGGGAACAACAGCAACTCAGCCACGATGTGGTAGGCCACGTAAACTGACAGAGAGGGGTCAGCGGATGCTGGAGCGCATAGTACAAAGACTTTCTGCACAGTCAGTTGCTACAAATTTCACGTGACCTTCCAATTAGCCCACGTACAGTACGCAGAGAGCTTCATGGAATGGCCGAGTGTGAAATTTGATGGAGGAATTATGGTGTGGGGTTGTTTTTCCAGGAGTTGGGCTTGGCCCCTTAGTTCCAGTGAAATTAACTTTGAAAGCTCCAGGATACCAAAACGTTTTGGACAATTCCATGCTCCCAACCTTGTGGGAACAGTTCGTAGCGGGCCCCTTCCTCTTCCAATATGACCGTGCACCAGTGCACAAAGCAAGGTCCATAAAGACATGGATGACAAGAGTCTGGTGTGGATGAACTTGACTGGCCTGTGCAGAGTCCTGACCTGAACCCGATAGAACACCTTTGGGATGAATACACCAATGCTCTGCTTTTATTGTATCATTCATTTATTATGTCATATCTAAACTATTGTGTTGAAGTCTGGGGAAATTGTTATAAATCCCATCTACAGCCTTTAGTCACTCTGCAGAAAAAGGCCATTAGGATTGTGTCCAATGTTCACTACTTACATCATTCAAATCCACTATTCATGGAGTTAAAGCAACTTAAACTGCACGATGTGATCAATTTTAAAACTGCTCAAATTATGTTTAGGGCATCCCGAAACTCTCTACCATCCAATATACAAAACCTATTCCAGGATAGAGATGCTCATCATAGTTACAGTCTAAGAGGAAACAACAAATTATATTTGCCTAAATTTAGAACAACTTTAAAATCAATGTGCATTTCAGTGCGTGGAGTCAGTCTGTGGAACAACTTAGGGGACGAGTTAAAAACCTGTTCTAACATGATTACATTTAAAAGACTGTTTAAAAAAGAAGTACTGAAGAAGTACGAGGAGGAAAGAGAGTGATGCCCTCAGCACAGAGCGATGGGAGAGAGGTGTATGGTCAGAGAGTGTTTGGGCCTGTGTGTGTGTGTGTGTGTGTGTGTGTGTGTGTGTGTGTGTGTGTGTGTGTGTGTGTGTGTGTGTGTGTGTGTGTGTGTTTTGTCTCGTCTTGTCTTGTTTTATAGTAACAGTGGTACTATTGTATTGTTAGTGTACAGGAGCTTTTCTTGTTTTTGTTTGTATAGTATTGTTCTTGTATTATATTGTTTATGTTAAATGTGGAATGAGTGAGAGGGGTTGGGATATTATAAGCATTTGCTTCATCCAACCCCTTTTCAAGCCTTGCATAAATGTCCCTGCCAAAATGTTTAAAAAAAAAAGTGTGTGTTGTACTGTGCAGGTTTGAAATAAATAATTCAATCAATCAATTGGAACGGAGACTGAGAGCCAGGCCTTCTCGACCAACATCAGTGTGTGACCTCACCAATGCGCTTTTGGAAAGAATGGCCGAAAATTCCTGGAAAAACACTCCGCAACCTTGTGGACAGCCTTCCCAGAAGAGTTGAAGCTGTAATAGCTGCAAAAGGTGGACCGACATCATATTGAACCCTATGGGTTAGGAATGGGATGGCAATATGTGAGTCAAGGCAGGTGGCCAAATACTTATGTTTGGTATCAACACCACCAATTTATGGATCTTTCAATGTAACATCAACAGTGGCTGTTATTATCCTCTTTTTAGACTCTTATTAATCTATTTGTTAATCTTCTCTTAATAGTTGCTTACTTTCTAAGTAAGCAACTTTCTACACCTCATAACATTTGCCAAGCACTTATTTCCAGGCGTTGTTGAAACTAGCTTAGCGGTTATGGTTGTACATCTTTGAGGATATCTGTATTAATGTATGCCAGCATGTCTTCTATAGCATTCGCCACGTCTTTTACAGTTGCGTCGAAAAAATTAGAACACCGTCGGGTCTGCTCGTTTTTCCACTCGACTGTATCATGGGAAAGGCATGATTCAGGTTGCCATGTTGGTGTTTGGAACAACTGCGAGACGCCAGGGGACTTTCCTCCCGCCATTACATAGGATGCAAGCGCTGTCAGTTGCACGTGTCTGGTGCATAAATTCCAAAATAGGGAATGTTTATGGGCTAGACAAGACTCTAATTGAGTATGGCGAGGAGGTCCCGCATGGTTACGACAGGCCTGGTGCAATTGAAAGGCAGACAGAAAGACCGGGGGAGTGAGCCAAACGTCTTAAAGGAAGGAGACACTGATCACGTCTGGCGTTGTGCAGTTACTTGGGGTCATTACATGGGGGGGGGGTGAGCTAATTCTTCACTTTTACATACAAGTTGAAGTCTGCAAAAACAACAATGGACCACTGCCATAAGGCAGTGGTCCTCAACCTTTTTTCAGTGATGTACCCCCTGTGAACATTTTTTTAATTCAAGTACCCCCTATAGAGAGCAAAGCATTTTTGGTTGAAAAAAAAGTGATAAAGAAGTAAAATACAGCACTGTGTCATCAGTTTCTGATTTATTAAATTGTATAACAGTGCAAAATATTGCTCATTCGTTGTGGTCTTTCTTGAACTATTTGGAAAAAAATATATACAAATTAGAGATGGCGGAAGCTGGGGATCGAACCAGGAACCCTCAAGCCGCTCTACCAACCGAACCACGCCATTAAAAAAATAATCATAATTGTATTTTATTTATTGTTAAATACGTTTTAGGCCATCTCCATGCAACCAGAAGGAGCGTTTCTAACCTGTCACCTGTTTTGAAAAGTTCCATTCTATTATACCAACTATTAGATGGTGAGAATCGGTTTCGAATCGAGAGTCGTGTTGGATCGATTCTGAATCGAATTGTCACAAATCGTTAGGTGCCCTTTAAATGATAATAATAATATATTTTATTTGTAAAAATCACTTTACATTGAGTAAACAACCTCAAAGTGCTACAGTGTATTAAAAAAAATACATAATCAAGAATATTTATCTGATCATTTCGATTTCTTATCCCATAATTTTGACATTTTTATCTAATAATTTAGTTTTTTTTAAAATAATATAATTTACGACTTTTTAGAAAACAGATGGACTTTTTATCTCATAATTATGACAATTTATCGCAGAATTTCGATTTTTGTATTTAATAATGATTACTTTTTACTTCCTGCGACGAGGTGGCGTCTTGTCCAGGGTGTACCCCGCCTTCCGCCCGAATGCAGCTGAGATAGGCTCCAGCACCCCCCCGCGACCCCGAAAGGGATAAGCGGTAGAAAATGGATGGATGGATGGACAAATAAAAAGATAATAAAAAATGTATATAAATAAAAAACTAGAACAGCCAAATAGCTAGAACTAGTATGCATATATCTAAAAAAAAAAAAGGCTTTTTTAAAAAGAAGGGGTTTTAATAGGGATGTCCGATAATGGCTTTTTGCCGATATCCGATATTGTCCAACTCTTTAATTACCGATACCGATATCAACCGATATATGCAGTCGTGGAATTGACACATTATTATGCTTAATTTGGACAACCAGGTATGGTGAAGATAAGGTACTTTAAAAAAAAAATTATAAAATAAGATAAATAAATTAAAAACATTTTCTTGAATAAAAAAGAAAGTAAAACAATATAAAAACAGTTACATAGAAGCTAGTAATTAATGAAAATGAGTAAAAGTAACTGTTAAAGGTTAGTACTATTAGTGGACCAGCAGCACGCACAATAATGTGTGCTTACGGACTGTATCCCTTGCAGACTGTATTGATATATATTGATATATAATGTAGGAACCAGAATATTAATAACAGAAAGAAACAACCCTTTTGTGTGAATGAGTGTAAATGGGGGAGGGAGGTTTTTTGGGTTGGTGCACTAATTGTAAGTGTATATTGTGTTTTTATGTTGATTTAATTAAAAACCAACAAAAAAACCAACAAAAACTCCTATACCATAAGGCAGTGGTCCTCAACCTTTTTTCAGTGATGTACCCCCTGTGAATTTTTTTTTAATTCAAGTACCCCCTAATCAGAGCAAAGCATTTTTGGTTGAAAAAAAGTGATAAATAAGTAAAAAAACAGCACTATGTCATCAGTTTCTGATTTATTAAATTGTATAACAGTGCAAAATATTGCTCATTTGTTGTGGTCTTTCTTGAACTATTTGGAAAAAACTATATAAAAATTAGAGATGTCCGATAATATCTGCCTGCCGATAAATGCGCTAAAATGTAATATCGGAAATTATCGGTATCGTTTTTGTTTTTGTTTTAATTAAATCAACATAAAAAACACAAGATACACTTACAATTAGTGCACCAACCCAAAAAACCTCCCTCCCCCATTTACACTCATTCACACAAAAGGGTTGTTTCTTTCTGTTATTAATATTCTGGTTCCTACATTATATATCAATATATATCAATACAGTCTGCAAGGGATACAGTCCGTAAGCACACATGATTGTGCGTGCTGCTGGTCCACTAATAGTACTAACCTTAAACAGTTAATTTTACTCGTTTTCATTAATTACTAGTTTCTATGTACCTGTTTTTATATGGTTTTACTTTCTTTTTTATTCAAGAAAATGGTTTTAATTCTAAACTTATTTTATTTTATTAATTTAAAAAAAAAGTACCTTATCTTCACCATACCTGGTTGTCCAAATTAGGCATAATAATGTGTTAATTCCACGACTGTATACAGGTAAAAGCCAGTAAATTAGAATATTTTGAAAAACTTGATTTATTTCAGTAATTGCATTCAAAAGGTGTAACTTGTACATTATATTTATTCATTGCACACAGACTGATGCATTCAAATGTTTATTTCATTTAATTTTGATGATTTGAAGTGGCAACAAATGAAAATCCAAAATTCCGTGTGTCACAAAATTAGAATATTACTTAAGGCTAATACAAAAAAGGGATTTTTAGAAATGTTGGCCAACTGAAAAGTATGAAAATGAAAAATATGAGCATGTACAATACTCAATACTTGGTTGGAGCTCCTTTTGCCTCAATTACTGCGTTAATGCGGCGTGGCATGGAGTCGATGAGTTTCTGGCACTGCTCAGGTGTTATGAGAGCCCAGGTTGCTCTGATAGTGGCCTTCAACTCTTCTGCGTTTTTGGGTCTGGCATTCTGCATCTTCCTTTTCACAATACCCCACAGATTTTCTATGGGGCTAAGGTCAGGGGAGTTGGCGGGCCAATTTAGAACAGAAATACCATGGTCCGTAAACCAGGCACGGGTAGATTTTGCGCTGTGTGCAGGCGCCAAGTCCTGTTGGAACTTGAAATCTCCATCTCCATAGAGCAGGTCAGCAGCAGGAAGCATGAAGTGCTCTAAAACTTGCTGGTAGACGGCTGCGTTGACCCTGGATCTCAGGAAACAGAGTGGACCGACACCAGCAGATGACATGGCACCCCAAACCATCACTGATGGTGGAAACTTTACACTAGACTTCAGGCAACGTGGATCCTGTGCCTCTCCTGTCTTCCTCCAGACTCTGGGACCTCGATTTCCAAAGGAAATGCAAAATTTGCATGGTTGGGTGATGGTTTGGGGTGCCATGTCATCTGCTGGTGTCGGTCCACTCTGTTTCCTGAGATCCAGGGTCAACGCAGCCATCTACCAGCAAGTTTTAGAGCACTTCATGCTTCCTGCTGCTGACCTGCTCTATGGAGATGGAGATTTCAAGTTCCAACAGGACTTGGCGCCTGCACACAGCGCAAAATCTACCCGTGCCTGGTTTACGGATCATGGTATTTCTGTTCTAAATTGGCCCGCCAACTCCCCTGACCTTAGCCCCATAGAAAATCTGTGGGGTATTGTGAAAAGGAAGATGCAGAATGCCAGACCCAAAAACGCAGAAGAGTTGAAGGCCACTATCAGAGCAACCTGGGCTCTCATAACACCTGAGCAGTGCCAGAAACTCATCGACTCCATGCCACGCCGCATTAACGCAGTAATTGAGGCAAAAGGAGCTCCAACCAAGTATTGAGTATTGTACATGCTCATATTTTTCATTTTCATACTTTTCAGTTGGCCAACATTTCTAAAAATCCCTTTTTTGTATTAGCCTTAAGTAATATTCTAATTTTGTGACACACGGAATTTTGGATTTTCATTTGTTGCCACTTCAAATCATCAAAATTAAATGAAATAAACATTTGAATGCATCAGTCTGTGTGCAATGAAAAAATATAATCTACAAGTTACACCTTTTGAATGCAATTACTGAAATAAATCAAGTTTTTCAAAATATTCTAATTTACTGGCTTTTACCTGTATATCGGTTGATATCGGTATCGGTAATTAAAGAGTTGGACAATATCGGAATATCGGATATCGGCAAAAAGCCATTATTGGACATCCCTAATAAAAATAACTAGAAACTTGTTGAAAAATAAACAAGTGATTCAATTATAAATAAAGATTTCTACACATAGAAGTAATCATCTCTATTACAATCCTCTTTGGGGATTGTAATAGAGATCCATCTGGATTCATGAACTTAATTCTAAACATTTCTTCACAAAAAAAAAAAAAATCTTTAACATCAATATTTATGGAACATGTCCACAAAAAATCTAGCTGTCAACACTGAATATTGCATTGTTGCATTTCTTTTCACAGTTCTTTTTGACAGACATTTAAAAAAAAATCTCACATACCCCTTGGCATACCTTCAAGTACCCCCAGGGGTACGCGTACCCCCATTTGAGAACCACTGCCATAAGGTGTGGATTTTCTCCTACTGTACAGTGGAGTCTTTTTTAATTAAAACGCTAAAAACCCTTAGCTGGAGGTGAAAACGTCCACCTTAACGGATTGCATTCTTCGGCTAAACCTTTGGCATTTGGACTGAGTGGCTTAAGAAAACTGTATGCCAAAGTCAGACGCTCTCATGGAATAAACCATACGCAATGCAGGTCAACACCGCTTAGAACTTGCTGCCTCAGAAGGCAAAAGTGAATACAGCCTCTGCCTCTGTAGAATGTGGTGAGAAAACGAGGGAGGAGGGAGCTGCGCCCTTTTCATTCGACGCAAAAAGTGCATGCGCTGCTGAGCTCTTTTTACAAGAGCTCCGGTGTGTAGGAGCTGCAATAGACTGCAAAGAAAAGATATTTAATGTTCCCACTGGTAAACTTTGTTGTTTTTTGCAAATATTAGCTCATTTGGAATTGAATGCCTGCAACATGTTTCAAAAAAGCTGGCACAAGTGGCAAAAAAGACTGAGAAAGTTGAGGAATGCTCATCAAACACTCATTTGGAACAGCCCACAGCTAATTGGGAACAGGTGGGTGCCATGATTGGGTATAAAAGCAGCTTCCATGAAATGCTCAGTCATTCACAAACAAGGACAGGGCGAGGGTCACCACTTTGTCAACAAATGCCTGAGCAAATTGTTTAAGAACAACATTTCTCAACCAGCTATTGCAAGGAATTTAGGAATTCCACCATCTACGCTCCGTAATATCGTCAAAAGGTTCCGAGAATCTGGAGAAATCACTGCACATCAGCAGCAAGGCTGAAAACCAACATTGAATGCCCGTCCGTGACTGCATCAAAAATCGACATCAGCGTGTAAAGGATATCACCACATCAGAAAACCACTGTCAGTAACTACAGTTGGTCGCTACATCTGTAAGTGCAAGTTAAAACTCTCCTATGCAAGGCGAAAACCGTTTATCAACAACACCCAGAAACGCCGTCTGATTCGCTGGGCCTGAGCTCATCTAAGATTGACTGATACAAAGTGGAAAAGTGTTCTGTGGTCTGACGAGTCCACATTTCAAATTGTTTTTGGAAACTGTGGACGTCGTGTCCTCCGGACCAAAGAGGAAAAGAACCATCCGGATTGTTATAGGCGCAAAGTTGAAAAGCCAGCATCTGTTATGGTATGGGGGTGTATTAGTGCCCAAGACATGGGTAACTTACACATCTGTGAAGGCACCATTAATGCTGAAAAGTACATACAGGTTTTGGAGCAACATATGTTGCCATCCAAGCAACGTTACCATGGACGCCCCTGCTTATTTCAGCAAGACAAGGCCAAGCCATGTGTTACATCAACGTGGCTTCATAGTAAAAGAGTGCGGGTACTAGACTGGCCTGCCTGTAGTCCAGACCAGTCTCCCATTGAAAATGTGTGGCGCATTATGAAGGTGAAAATACCACAACGGAGACCCCCGGACTGTTGAACAACTTAAGCTGTACATCAAGCAAGAATGGGAAAGAATTCCACCTGAGAAGCTTAAAAAATGTGTCTCCTCAGTTCCCAAACGTTTACTGAGTGTTGTTAAAAGGAAAGGCCATGTAACACAGTGGTGAACTTGCCCTTTCCCAACTACTTTGGCATGTGTTGTAGCCATGAAATTCTAAGTTAATTATTATTTGCAAAAAAAAAATAAAGTTTATAAGTTTGAACATCAAATATCTTGTCTTTGTAGTGCATTCAATTGAATATGGGTTAAAAAGGATTTGCAAATCATTGTATTCCGTTTATATTTACATCCAACCCAATTTCCCAACGCATATGGAAACAGGGTTTGTAGTTGGCGTATAGCAGTATTTATTTACTAGTCACAAAAAAAAGTTAAAGTACCAATGATTGTCACACACACACTAGGTGTGGTGAAATTTGTCCTCTGCATTTGACCCATCCCCTTGTTCACCCCATGGGAGGTGAGGGGAGTAGTGGGCAGCAGCGGTGCCGCGCCCGGGAATAATTTTTGGTGATTTAACCCCCAATTCCAACCCTTGATGCTGAGTGCCAAGCAGGGACGTAATGGGTCCCATTTTTATAGTCTTTGGTATGACTCGGCCGGGGTTTGAACTCACAACCTACCAATCTCAAAAAAGGAATAAACAAAAAGCGCGCACAGTGGCGGAGAATAAAACTAGACTTTAAACACAAAACTTGCACATTGGCAGAAACTATGAACAATTAAACAAAACACTAACTGTGGCTTAACAAACAAAAACTTACTTGGCATGGAACCGGCATGAAAAAAAAAGAGTAGCAAGGGTCATCAGGGTGTGGAGAGTGTGCAGGAGCATAAATGTGGTGATGTCGTCAGAACGAACAACAGAAAATGAATGAACTTAAATACTATGGACATGATTAGTGAAAGCAGGTGCGTGACTCGAAACGTGAAACAGGTGCGTGACGTGACAGGTGAAAACTAATGGTTGCTATGGTGACAAGAGTGCACAATGAGTCCAAACGTGGAACAGGTGCGTGACGTGACAGGTGAAACTAATGGTTGCTATGGTGACAAAACAAAACAAAAGTGCACAAAAAGTCCAAAATTTAAACCGAACATTACTAAAACAAAACATGATCACACAGACATGACAGAAAAAAAGAGTAGCAAGGGTCATCAGGGTGTGGAGAGTGTGCAGGAGCATAAATGTGGTGATGTCGTCAGAACGAACAACAGAAAATGAATGAACTTAAATACTATGGACATGATTAGTGAAAGCAGGTGCGTGACTCGAAATGTGAAACAGGTGCGTGACGTGACAGGTGAAAACTAATGGTTGCTATGGTGACAAGAGTGCACAATGAGTCCAAACGTGGAACAGGTGCGTGACGTGACAGGTGAAACTAATGGTTGCTATGGTGACAAAACAAAACAAAAGTGCACAAAAAGTCCAAAATTTAAACCGAACATTACTAAAACAAAACATGATCACACAGACATGACAGAAAAAAAGAGTAGCAAGGGTCATCAGGGTGTGGAGAGTGTGCAGGAGCATAAATGTGGTGATGTCGTCAGAACGAACAACAGAAAATGAATGAACTTAAATACTATGGACATGATTAGTGAAAGCAGGTGCGTGACTCGAAACGTGAAACAGGTGCGTGACGTGACAGGTGAAAACTAATGGTTGCTATGGTGACAAGAGTGCACAATGAGTCCAAACGTGGAACAGGTGCGTGACGTGACAGGTGAAACTAATGGTTGCTATGGTGACAAAACAAAACAAAAGTGCACAAAAAGTCCAAAATTTAAACCGAACATTACTAAAACAAAACATGATCACACAGACATGACAGAAAAAAAAGAGTAGCAAGGGTCATCAGGGTGTGGAGAGTGTGCAGGAGCATAAATGTGGTGATGTCGTCAGAACGAACAACAGAAAATGAATGAACTTAAATACTATGGACATGATTAGTGAAAGCAGGTGCGTGACTCGAAACGTGAAACAGGTGCGTGACGTGACAGGTGAAAACTAATGGTTGCTATGGTGACAAGAGTGCACAATGAGTCCAAACGTGGAACAGGTGCGTGACGTGACAGGTGAAACTAATGGTTGCTATGGTGACAAAACAAAACAAAAGTGCACAAAAAGTCCAAAATTTAAACCGAACATTACTAAAACAAAACATGATCACACAGACATGACAGAAAAAAGAGTAGCAAGGGTCATCAGGGTGTGGAGAGTGTGCAGGAGCATAAATGTGGTGATGTCGTCAGAACGAACAACAGAAAATGAATGAACTTAAATACTATGGACATGATTAGTGAAAGCAGGTGCGTGACTCGAAACGTGAAACAGGTGCGTGACGTGACAGGTGAAAACTAATGGTTGCTATGGTGACAAGAGTGCACAATGAGTCCAAACGTGGAACAGGTGCGTGACGTGACAGGTGAAACTAATGGTTGCTATGGTGACAAAACAAAACAAAAGTGCACAAAAAGTCCAAAATTTAAACCGAACATTACTAAAACAAAACATGATCACACAGACATGACAGAAAAAAGAGTAGCAAGGGTCATCAGGGTGTGGAGAGTGTGCAGGAGCATAAATGTGGTGATGTCGTCAGAACGAACAATAGAAAATGAATGAACTTAAATACTATGGACATGATTAGTGAAAGCAGGTGCGTGACTCGAAACGTGAAACAGGTGCGTGACGTGACAGGTGAAAACTAATGGTTGCTATGGTGACAAGAGTGCACAATGAGTCCAAACGTGGAACAGGTGCGTGACGTGACAGGTGAAACTAATGGTTGCTATGGTGACAAAACAAAACAAAAGTGCACAAAAAGTCCAAAATTTAAACCGAACATTACTAAAACAAAACATGATCACACAGACATGACACTCCTCTTGACAAAATTGGTGCAGTTCAGCTAAATTTGTTGGTTTTCTGACATGGACTTGTTTCTTCAGCATTGTCCACACCTTCAGCATTGTCTACACATTTAAGTCAGGACTTTGGGAAGGCCATTCAAAAAACCTGATTTAGCCATTCCTTTTACCACTTTTGATGTGTGTTTGGGGTCATTGTCTTGTTGGAACACCCAACTGTGCCCAAGACCCAAACTCTGTGCTGATGATTTTAGATTGTCCTGAAGAATTTGGAGGTAATCCTCCTTTTTCATTGTCCCACTTACTCTCTGTAAAGCACTAGTTCCATTGGCAGCAAAACAGGCCCAGAGCATAATACTACCACCACCATGCTTGACGGTAGGCTGGTGTTCCTGGGATTAAAGGCCTCACCTTTTCTCCTCCAAATATATCGCTGGGTATTGTGGCCGAACAGCTCAATTTTTGTTTCATCTGACCACAGAACTTTCCTCCGGAAGGTCTTGTCTTTGTCCATGTGATGTCAGATGGCTAAATCAGGCTATAATTAAGGATTTTTTGCTGGTGCTTTACAGAGAGTAAATGGGACAATGAAAAAGGAGTATTACCTCCAAATTCTTCAGGACAACCTAAAATCATCAGCTCGGAGGTTGGGTCTTTTACTTCAACCTCCTTTTACCCCAAAAACACATCAAAAGTGGTAAAGGCTAAATCAGACTACAATTGAGGTTTTAGAATGGTCTTCCCAAAGTCCTGACTTAAATGTGTGGACAATGCTGAAGAAAACCCGAGGGTCCCTGGTTCAATCCCCACCTAGTACCAAACTCGTCATGTCCGTTGTGTCCCGAGCAAGACACTTCACACTTGCTCCTGATGGCTGCTGGTTAGCGCCTTGCATGGCAGCTCCCTCCATCAGTGTGTGAATGTGTGTGTGAATGGGTAAATGTGGAAGTAGTGTCAAAGCGCTTTGAGTACCTTGAAGGCAGAGGTGTGGACTCGAGTCACATGACTTGGACTCGAGTCAGACTCGAGTCATGAATTTGATGACTTTAGACTCGACTTGACAAAATGTAAAAAGACTTGCAACTCGACTTAGACTTTAACATCAATGACTTGTGACTTCACTTGGACTTGAGCCTTTTGAATTGACATGACTTGACATGACTTGCTACTTTCCCCAAAACCCAAAGATGAAAAAGTTATTCGGGAGCGCTCCGTATTTTTCATTGTGTACTTGTCTATCAGCGTTGCGTGTGTCAGCTGGTGTGGTCTCAGTACAACAGCCAATCAAATTAGATCTACTTTGTTTTCATCACACAGCATCCATCCAATCAAATTGCAGGACAACCAACGAAGAAGACATGTCCAAACCACACGCCAGTGAACAAAAAATGATACCTAAAACAATTTTGTTTGGGTATAAAAATTACGAGGTGGTCAACACAAAACGGTTTGCAGTATGCAACACATGCGGTTCCAAAATTACTGATGGAGAGGCAACAACTTCCAACTTCGTCCGGCATTTGAAGTTGCACAAAGAACGGTAAGTTTTGAATGTAAGATAACGTTTATTGGCTAAGTAACGTGACTTTTATTTGCTGTGTAGTTAAATCAGTGAGGCTGTAAACTCACTGCTAACGTTATAACGTTATTGCAAACACGGGAATCTGTTGCAGTTCACTACCTTATTCATACTTTTTGTTCAGTGATTTTTTTTAAGCAGGGTTACGTTAGTCAATATATCACACGTAACGTTAGACGGCGGTCAGCAGCACCGCGTATTTTAGCCACCTAAAAAAAGACAAAAATAGTCAAATAAAGGTCAGTTAAAATGTATACTATATTATGAATATGTGTACCATTTTAGCTAGCTTTCTGACATACTGTTGGTTGTTTACCTCAGTGGTCCCCAACCACCGGGCCGCGGCCCCGGTACTGGTCCGTGGATCGATTGGTATCGGGCCGCACAAGAAATATATATATTTTTTTTTCTTTTTTTAATTAAATCAACATAAAAAACACAAGATACACTTACAAGTAGTGCACCAACCCAAAACAACTCTCCCCCCCTTTTGTTCTGGGCATTGAACATGAAGACTCTTCCTTCACTGTTCCGAGTGGCCATGAGAGTCTTGGCAGTGCCTGCCTCCAGTGCTCCAGTGGAGCGAGTTTTCAGCCATGGTGGCATCATACTACGCCCCCATCGTGCACAAATGACTGACAGACTCTTGGCTAATTTGGTCTTTTGCAAATGCAATGCAGCATAGGGCCCTGACATATAAAAAGTACAACTTTTTTGTTATGTTCACGTATATGTCATGTTTTTTCAATGTTAACACTTTTGTACAAATAAGTACATTTGCACTTTATTTTTCAATGTGTTTGTTCTGTAAAGGAATGAGTTAATGTTTAAAATGACTGGTTAATAGTGCTATTATAAAGTGCAATGTCAGCACAATTTTCTTTCCTGCAGTTTAAAATGCACTTGTTTTAATAAATAAATACAGCGTTTGAAAAGCATACACAATCTGTGTTAATATATTAGTCTGTGGTTAAAAGGACTTGAAAGGACTCGAAACTCAAAATGCAGGACTTAGGACTTGACTTGAGACTTTCCAGTCTTGACTTTGGACTTGACTCGGGGCTTGCCTGTTTTGACTCGGGACTTGACTCGGACTTGAGGGCAAAGACTTGAGACTTACTTGTGACTTGCAAAACAATGACTTGGTCCCACCTCTGCTTGAAGGTAGAAAAGCGCTATACAAGTACAACCCATTTATCATTTATTTAAATAAGTCCATGTCAGAAAACCAACACATTTAGCTTAACTGCACCAATTTTGTCAAGAGGAATGGTCAAAAATTCAACCAGAAGCTTGTGGATGGCTACCAAAAGCGCCTTATTGCAGTGAAACTTGCCAAGGGACATGTAACCAAATATTAACATTGCTGTATGTATACTTTTGACCCAGCAGATTTGCTCACATTTTCAGTAGACCCATAATAAATTCATAAAAGAACCAAACTTCATGAATGTTTTTTGTGACCAACAAGTATGTGCTCCAATCACTCTATCACAAAAAAAATAAGAGTTGTAGAAATTATTGGAAACTCAAGACAGCCATGACATTATGTCCTTCACAAGTGTATGTCAACTTTTGACCACGACTGTATATCCAAGGTCCACTTATTTTGTATTGCCCATTGAGAGCGGCATTATGAAACACTGCACTGTGTCTGGGTGGATTTGGGGTGACATACAAGACTTTGCAGTGAAAGGAACAACAAGCAGTCACTGTTCACAGCAGTTTGTCAACCTCTAGTGGTCACCTGCAGAACTGTCAGTATCATTAATGATCCATTCTGTGTCTTACATTGCTGTTGCGGTTTAATACAGTAACTAGAAATTATCAAAATAACCTTCACACTAATAACAGCTGGAATGCCACCAATCCTATTTGACAACTTAATAAGACCACACCTGGAGTATGGAAATGTGGTATGGCATCTGAGATGCAAACTGGATGCAGATAAGGTGGCAAGGGTCCAGAGAAGAGCTACTGCCCTATGAGCAGCGGTTGGAGATTCTCAAATTACAATCAGTATTTTACCGAAAGACATTGGAAGTGCATGTTTTTGGAGGAGGGAGGAAGCCGGAGTACCCGGAGGGAACCCACGCAGTCACGGGGAGAACATGCAAACTCCACACAGAAAGATCCCCAAGCCCGGGATTGATCCCAAGACTACTCAAGACCTTCGTATTGTGAGGCAGATGCACGAACCCCTCTTCCACCGTGCTGCCCAAAAACATGCACCCGGGGATAGGTTGATTGGCAACACTAAATTGGTCCTAGTGTGTGAATGTTGTCTGTCTATCGGTGTTGGCCCTGCGATGAGGTGGCGACTTATCCAGGGTGTACCCCGCCTTCCGCCCAATTGTAGCTGAGATAGGCTCCAGCACCCCCCGCGACCCCAAAGGGAATAAGCGGTAGAAAATGGATGGATGGGCATTGGAAGTGTTTATTTACAGCTAACACAGACCCGCAGACGTGAGCACATCACCCCTATTTTAGCGTCCCTTCACTGGCTCCCTGTGCGTTACCGAATACATTTTAAACTCCTTTTATTTGTTTTTAAATGTCTAAACAACCTCGCGCCAACCTATCTCTCCGACCTCCTTCAGCCTTACTGCCCCACCCGATCCTTAAGATCAGCCGATCAGCTGCTGTTGACGGTCCCTGACACAAGGCTGAAGCTTAGAGGTGACAGAGCTTTCGCCGTTGCTGCTCCCAAGCTCTGGAACGACCTACCCCTGAGTGTTAGACAAGCCTCCTCTCTTCCTGTTTTTAAATCTCTCTTAAAAACATACTTTTATTCCATGGCTTTTAACACTGAGTGATATCCATCCTGCAATGGCGCCCCATAATACACCTGCTGTGATCCTGTTTTTATGTTTTTATTAATTCTATTTTAATTATTAATTTTTTTATCGTGTTCTGTTTGTGTTGTGTTGTGTTTGCTCGGTACTCGTTTTATCTTTTAACCTGTTCATTGTACAGCACTTTGGCTACCCCTGTGGTAAATTTTAAATGTGCTCTATAAATAAAGTTGATTTGATTTGATTTGATTAATTGTTTCCATATGGTGCCTGTCACGCAGCAGTAAAACGGCTGATCAAACAAAACAGAACTAATCAGGTAAACAGACAAAATAGTTCCATGGTGAATTGACGAAACTGAAAAAAATACAATAAGAATGCCGTTGGAAGTTAATAATATTAACACAGACACTTTTAAACGTATTTACATATTCTCTAATGTTAACGACACTAGATTGATCACATTACGGTAGCACATGATTGATTGATTGATTGAAACTTTTATTAGTAGATTGCACAGTACAGTACATATTCCGTACAGTTAACCACTAAATGGTAACACCCGAATAAGTTTTTCAACTTGTTTAAGTCGGGGGTCCACGTTAATCAATTCATGGTATGTATAAATAATGCATGAGAACACCCCTACAGATAACACACATGGGGCGGTTTAGTAAGTATGAATGGTTTTAGTTATATTGTAAAGCTTACAAACGTTGCTTGGTGTGATGAATGAAGAATCCTTTCGAACAGAAAGGCTACAGTTTCAGGGGACATGACACCAGTGTACAAACAACTAAATGGACAGTTGGGAAAGTTTTTTCACGCGGGCAATCCACTCTGCAACCCATGGGCACAACTTCAAGCTTCACACAACAACGATTCAGGCTATCAGAAGTAATTTTTTAGTCAACGTGAAGAAACAGCTAGACGAGCACTGCTGGGACCAAAGATTCCCAACTGTTCACTCCCCATAGAAGTAAGTAAGTGACTTAATCACTTCGGTTGTACGAAAACCAGAAGAACAGACCGTAATATCTACAGTTGGTGTGTCAAACTCGTTTTCATTGAAGGCCACATCGCATTTATTTGGCTGCCTTCAGAGGGCCGTTTGTAACATATTTATGCACAATCGCCTCATTATTTTATTACACAATTGTCTGTGCATTTGATTTGGTTATGTACAAATTGATGGACGAATTGCTTTAAAATCATAATCAAGGTGACAAGCAGATATTTAAGTACCGTATTTTCTGAAATATAAGCCGCTACCAATTTTTACCCAAGCTTTGAACCCTGCAGCTTATAAAACGGTGCGGCTAATTTATGGATTTGTCTTTGCTAACAACCATAATGTTTCATATTAAAGAAATACATTTGATGTAACACCGACAGAGACATTGACAAGATGTGTTATTGTTTATGCTGTGGCGCCATCTTTTGGAAGAGTTTTCTCAATGCAGGTGCAGCGGGTTGAAACTGTAGCGTTTCTGTTCGAAAGGATTCTTCATTCATCACTCCAAGCAACGTTTGTGAGTTTTACAATATAATTAAAACCATTCGTACTTACTCAACCGCCCCATGGGGTGTTTTCATGCATATTTGTACGTGCATTCGTAATGTGATCAATCCTGTGTCGTTAACATTGGCGAATATGCCAATACTGTCAGGCTTGTCACTGACAGTTTGGTTATGATTTAGTTTTTCCTCTGTGTTTGTGTTTTAGTTCCTGTCAGCGCTCTTATTTTGGTTTAGTTTCCTGCTTGTCTCCCTGAGCGCTGTTTCCCCTCACCTGCGCCTGATTGGCAGCCTGGGCACACCTGGTGTCAATCAGCCGGCTACTATTTATACCTGCCTAGCCCCCCAGTCAGTGCTGGAGTATTGTTAGCTGTCTGCGGTTTGCTGTCTCCTGGTTTCTCGTATCTTGTATCCTGTTTGCTGTTTCCAGTTCTCATTGATTCCTGTATCCTGTTACCTGTTTCCTGGTTCCTGTTGTCCTGTATTTCCTGTATTTCCTTTGGACATTAAAACCATGTTTTCCTGCATCAAGCCTGCCATCTCTGCATCTTGGGGTTTGTCACCAACACTTCCTGACAAATACGTTTAAAAGTGTCTGTGTTTCTTTTGTTAACTTCCAACCGCATTCTTTTTGTATTGTTTCAGTTTCGTAAATTCACCATGGAATTATTTTGTCTGTTTACCTGATTAGTTCTGTTTTGTTTGATCAGCCGTTTTACTGCCGTGTGACAGGCACCATTTGAAAACAATCAAGATTTGTAAGTAAACACTTAGAATATATTTCGTACCAGTATATATCTGCGGCTTATAGTCCGGTGCAGCTTTTAAAGGTAAAAATATTATTAATTCTAAAAATTGGTGGGTTTGGCTAAAATACCGGTGCACTCTTTAGCTCGGAAAACACAGTATTTATTTTTAGAATGTAATAAACTATACAAAACATATATTTGTTGCATAATCATATATAAATGTTTAGAAAATTTGCAATTTCATGCAGAAAATATTTTTTTCTGTCAAAATGGAAATAAATGCACTTAATAAGAACTCAGTAAATACTTACACTGCAAAAAGTCAGTGTTCAAAAACAAGGGGAAAAAAAATACAAAAATTAGGGGTATTTTACTTGAACAAAGCAAAATTATCTGCCAATAGAACAAGAAAATTCGGCTTGTCAAGACTTTCCAAAACAAGTCAAATTAGCTAACCTCAATGAACCCAAAAATACCTTAAAATAAGTATATTCTCACTAATAACAAGTGAACTTTTCTTGGTAGAAAAAACAAGAGACCTTTTTGCTCAATATGTTGAAAAATATTCTTACATTAAGTAGGTTCAAGGGTTTTATTCGTCACATGCAGAGTACACCACAGTGAAATGCTTTTTTCCATGCTCTTCAGATATTGCGTACAGTGGGATCCAAACACTAGTTGCTGAATCTAATAAACTAAATACAAAAAATGCAACAATTTGAATGGCTCTGATGTACATTAATTACAAGACAATAAGTTGCACAATAAGTCCCAGTAGTTATGGTAGAAGTATCAGTACAAGTAAAAGTACAGTAGTCACATACAGTACCAGTCGAATGTCAAATAGTATAACAGTATATACAGTATAGGAAGTAATAAATATGAAGGTGTCTACAGTTCTTTTGGCAGTTGAGTAGTGCCAGTAGTATGAACAGAGGTAATGGAACAGTATGACTCCTTTATTCTCTTGTTTTTACATTATTTACAGTCATTGAATGAAGAGTATTGTAGTCCGGTAATTACAGTGGTAAGTAAAGTGATTTAAGTGAAGTAAATGCTAGTGCCATTATCTTGACATAATGATATGTGCTTGGCATCATGATTTTTTTTTTCATGCTTGAAGTAAGAATTTATTACTTTAAAAAAGCAGTTTTATACTTGTGAGTGTTGATGACACAGCTTTGCATCAGTTGATATAATAGTTTCAAACATCTCAGCAACAAGCTGTAATATCTTACTGAGATCATTTATCTAATAATATTTTATTAGAGCGTATCAAAACACGTATTGGTATGTCAGACTTAGCTTTGTCGTGGTTTAACTCTTATCTTACTGACAGGATGCAATGAGTCTCCCATAATAATGTGACCTCGGACTATGTTAAGGTAACGTGCGGAGTTCCTCAGGGTTCGGTTCTTGGCCCTGCACTCTTTAGTATATACATGCTGCCGCTAGGCGACATCATACGCAAATACGGTGTTAGCTTTCATTGTTATGCTGATGACACCCAACTCTACATGCCCCTAAAGCTGACCAACACGCCGGATTGTAGTCAGCTGGAGGCGTGTCTTAATGAAATTAAACAATGGATGTCCGCTAACTTCTTGCAACTCAACGCCAAGAAAACGGAAATGCTGATTATCGGTCCTGCTAAACACCGACATTTATTTAATAATACCACCTTAACATTTGACAACCAAACAATTACACAAGGCGAATCAGTAAAGAATCTGGGTATTATCTTCGACCCAACTCTCTCGTTTGAATCACACATTAAGAGTGTTACTAAAACGGCCTTCTTTCATCTCCGTAATATCGCTAAAATTCGTTCTATTTTATCCACTAGCGACGCTGAGATCATTATTCATGCGTTCGTTACGTCTCGTCTCGACTACTGTAACGTATTATTTTCGGGTCTCCCTATGTCTAGCATTAAAAAATTACAGTTGGTACAAAATGCGGCTGCTAGACTTTTGACAAGAACAAGAAAGTTTGATCATATTACGCCTATACTGGCTCACCTGCACTGGCTTCCTGTGCACTTAAGAAGTGACTTTAAGGTTTTACTACTTACGTATAAAATACTACACGGTCTAGCTCCGTCCTATCTTGTCGATTGCATTGTACCATATGTCCCGGCAAGAAATCTGCGTTCAAAGAACTCCGGCTTATTAGTGATTCCCAGAGCCCAAAAAAAGTCTGCGGGCTATAGAGCGTTTTCTATTCGGGCTCCAGTACTATGGAATGCCCTCCCGGTAACAATTAGAGATGCTACCTCAGTAGAAGCATTTAAGTCCCATCTTAAAACTCATTTGTATACTCTAGCCTTTAAATAGCCCCCCTGTTAGACCAGTTGATCTGCCGTTTCTTTTCTTTTCTCCTCTGCTCCCCTTTTCCTTGAGGTGGGGGGGGCACAGGTCCGGTGGCCATGGATGAAGTGCTGGCTGTCCAGAGTCGGGACCCGGGGTGGACCGCTCGCCTGTGCATCGGCTGGGAACATCTCTCCGCTGCTGACCCGTCTCCGCTCGGGATGGTGTCCTGCTGGCCCCACTATGGACTGGACTCTTACTATTATGTTGGATCCACTATGGACTGGACTCTCACAATATTATGTCAGACCCACTCGACATCCATTGCTTTCGGTCTCCCCTAGAGGGGGGGGGGGGTTACCCACATATGCGGTCCTCTCCAAGGTTTCTCATAGTCATTCACATCGACGTCCCACTGGGGTGAGTTTTTCCTTGCCCGTATGTGGGCTTTGTACCGAGGATGTCGTTGTGGCTTGTGCAGCCCTTTGAGACACTTGTGATTTAGGGCTATATAAATAAAGATTGATTGATTGATTGATCATTTAGGACCAAAACCCTTAAAACAAGTAAAACACTCTTACATAAAATATGCTTAATGAGAAGAATGATCTTATCAGACAGAAAATAAGCAATTATCACCCTTATTTGAGATATTTAATCTTACTTAGATTTCAGCTTTTGCAGTGTAATTGACACACTTTATTTCCAGGCTCTCGCGGGCCACGTTAAATGATCCGGTGTGCCAGATCTGGCCTCCGGGCCTTGAGTTGGACACCGGTAAATTTTACAGGATTCCATCCTACTACTTCCGTACCCTGATGCTGATGCACACTGGTCACACCCTTTCCCTCCAGCGGTGACGCTTACAGAGAACGCATTAGCTCATCACAAGCGTTCAGAGGAATTTGAGTTAAAACGGCTTTTTCGATTAACGCCGTTCTCGCCAATGCTATGTGAAATCAAAGTCATGCAAGATGCACAACGAGAAAGGCGACTCTCCGGCCTTCCAAACTGTTTGGTACATCAGCCTCCATTCATCAAGCCATCAGTCTTCCTCACTCATGTCTCCTTCTGTTTCATATTTCTGTCCCCATCGGGGTCGCTGTCTCGAGGTTCCATCTGTCAGCACCATCGAGGAGGGTGACAGCGTGCATTAGACCCCGGGGAGGGACATCAAACGTGGGGACGCTGGCCTCGGTTCCCCCTCCCCGCCCACCCCACTGTCCGAGCCGTCTCTATCTGAGCGGCTGGCCTCTCCATCTGTCTGCGCATGATTTTGAGTTGGCTGCGGCCAGAGACGCTGAAAGGCCTTCCGCCAATGGCAATCTCAGAATAAACACAGAAGTGAGTTAGGGAGGGGTGCAGTGAAAAAGCGGAAGGCAGCGTGCACAATTGGTGGTTCAGTACTCTGGTCCGGGGCCAAAAATAAAGATACTTGTTGCAACACTTTGGGGGTTAATGATGTCACTATCATAACTGAGCCTTCAAAAGTGCCCAATAACATCAGAGAAAGTTCCAACATTTATTTGATGTTCACTTTTTTTTTTTTTAAGAGTATCTACAGGGGTCTGAACACTGCTGCATCTTCTTATTCTCTGTTATGAGAGCCCAGGTTGCTCTGATAGTGGCCTTCAACTCTTCTGCGTTTTTGGGTATGGCATTCTGCATCTTCCTTTTCACAATACCCCACAGATTTTCTATGGGGCTAAGGTCAGGGGAGTTGGCGGGCCAATTTAGAACAGAAATACCATGGTCCGTAAACCAGGCACGGGTAGATTTTGCGCTGTGTGCAGGCGCCAAGTCCTGTTGGAACTTGAAATCTCCATCTCCATAGAGCAGGTCAGCAGCAGGAAGCATGAAGTGCTCTAAAACTTGCTGGTAGACGGCTGCGTTGACCCTGGATCTCAGGAAACAGAGTGGACCGACACCAGCAGATGACATGGCACCCCAAACCATCACCCAACCATGCAAATTTTGCATTTCCTTTGGAAATCGAGGTCCCAGAGTCTGGAGGAAGACAGGAGAGGCACAGGATCCACGTTGCCTGAAGTCTAGTGTAAAGTTTCCACCATCAGTGATGGTTTGGGGTGCCATGTCATCTGCTGGTGTCGGTCCACTCTGTTTCCTGAGATCCAGGGTCAACGCAGCCGTCTACCAGCAAGTTTTAGAGCACTTCATGCTTCCTGCTGCTGACCTGCTCTATGGAGATGGAGATTTCAAGTTCCAACAGGACTTGGCGCCTGCACACAGCGCAAAATCTACCCGTGCCTGGTTTACGGACCATGGTATTTCTGTTCTAAATTGGCCCGCCAACTCCCCTGACCGTAGCCCCATAGAAAATCTGTGGGGTATTGTGAAAAGGAAGATGCAGAATGCCAGACCCAAAAACGCAGAAGAGTTGAAGGCCACTATCAGAGCAACCTGGGCTCTCATAACACCTGAGCAGTGCCAGAAACTCATCGACTCCATGCCACGCCGTATTAACGCAGTAATTGAGGCAAAAGGAGCTCCAACCAAGTATTGAGTATTGTACATGCTCATATTTTTCATTTTCATACTTTTCAGTTGGCCAACATTTCTAAAAATCCCTTTTTTGTATTAGCCTTAAGTAATATTCTACTTTTGTGACACACGGAATTTTGGATTTTCATTTGTTGCCACTTCAAATCATCAAAATTAAATGAAATAAACATTTGAATGCATCAGTCTGTGTGTAATGAATAAATATAATGTACAAGTTACACCTTTTGAATGCAATTACTGAAATAAATCAAGTTTTTCAAAATATTCTAATTTACTGGCTTTTACCTGTATATACACAATAACATATATACACACATATATACACATACATACTGTATATACCAGGGGTGTCAAACATACGGCCCGAGGGCCGGATCAGACCCGCGAACAGGTTTTACCCGGTCCGCGGGATGAGTTTGCGAAGTATAAAAATTAACCTGAATTTTTTTAATGAAAGAAACCGCTGTTCTAAATGTGTCCACTAGATGTCGCAATAGCAATTATGTGTATCTTTGTAGATGATGCTACATATGTACAAAATAAACCACATGATGTTAGCACATCATTCGAGGAAAATGATGAAACTACATAAATAACATACTGTAATTTGATTTTAAAATATTTTTTTTATCTTGATAGATTGAACATCAACACCAATGAACATTATCACATAATGTATTCAGAAAATATAAATAATGACAAATAGAGATAGAATACTATTAAGCGTAAAAAAAAACCGACAACATTATGATGTGTACAATTTCAGAATGTGCTTGTTCTATTTTTAAACAAATAAAATAATCTGAAGTCGTCTTTATTTTTAAGTTGTCGTGCCGTAATTTCACCACTTGGGAGTAGACTTTTCTCCATGTGGCCCCCGATCTAAAATGAGTTTGACAGCCCTGGTATATACAAATATAGACAAAAGGATTAAACTATTTTGAACACTAGAAATGTTTATAAATTGATATTATTTTGAAATATAATTGTAGAAATCCTTCAGAAATGTTATATTATTTGTGTTACTCCTTAGTCAGACTACTTATTGTTTGTCTTTAAAAACGATCTCTCAGAACAGTCTTTGTTACCTACATCATCTTGTATGTTATTTATTTCTAAAATCTTGCTTTTTGTTCAAAATACTGTATTGTGCATGCTTAAGGTCAATAAAATTACTATATTGTCATTTTATTGACAATATAGTCATATTTATTTATTGTCAAAAAATATTTGTTGTCATACCATTGGGTTGAGGTTTTTCTTGCTCTGATGTGGGATCTAAGCCGCGGATGTCGTCGTGGCTTGTGCAGCCCTTTGAGACACTCGTGATTTAGGGCTATATAAGTAAACATTGATTGATTGATTGATTGATTGATATTTAATGTACAATGGTACTGATTTAAGAGTGGTTTGGGATAAGCGCTATCAAAAATATGAACGAGCGTGTCTATAATGAAGCAGAGTGAATGTAACGCCAGCGCAAGAGTGTTAAATGAATACCTAAATGACAGAAATGTACAGTATCCATGAAAATAGAGGGAAGCTGCTGATGGTGTATTTGATGGAGACGCAGCTGGAAGGAATTACTGCAGAAGTCCGTGCTCCAACATTATATTACTATAACATCACATCACAATACTACTGTAGTTGTTAGTAGTACATTCCATTGTGTTGTTTTAATACAATATTTCTTATCTAAAAGTTAGTTTTTCTTTTTGAAAGGCACGTTACATTCCTGTTACTTCCAGACTAGAGATGGAAGTAATGCGTTAAAATGTAATATCGGAAATTGTCGGTATCGGGTTTTTTTTTATTATCGGTATCGTTTTTTTTATTATTAAATCATCTTAAAAAACACAAGATACACTTACAATTAGTGCACCAACCCAAAAAACCTTCCTCCCTCATTTACACTCATTCACACAAAAGGGTTGTTTCTTTTTGTTATTAATATTCTGGTTCCTACATTATATATCAATATATATCAATACAGTCTGCAAGGGATACAGTCCGTAAGCACACATGATTGTGCGTGCTGCTGGTCCACTAATAGTACTAACCTTTAACAGTTCATTTTACTAATATCCATTAATTACTAGTTTCTATGTAACTGTTTTTAAATTATTTTACTTTCTTTTTTATTCAAGAAAATGTTTTTAATTTATTTATCTTATTTTATTTTATTTATTTATTTTTTTTAAAGTACCTTATCTTCACCATATCTGGTTGTCCAAATTAGGCATAATAATGTGTTAATTCCACGACTGTATATATCGGTTGATATCGGTATCGGTAATTAAAGAGTTGGACAATATCGGAATATCGGATATCGGCAAAAAGCCATTATCGAACATCCTTATTCCAGACAGTTGCTTGAGATGGACAAATACACAATACGAGTTTTATCGGATTTAGAGCTGAAAAAAGACGCCAATGCCACTTATTTGGTGGACTGGTACATAGGCTACCGTATTTTCCGCACTATAAGGCGCACCTAAAAACCACAAATTTTCTCAAAAGCTGACAGTGCGCCTTATAACCCGGTGCGCTTTATTACGATTCATTTTCATAAAGTTTCGATCTTGCAACTTCGGTAAACAGCCGCCATCTTTTTTCCCGGTAGAACAGGAAGCGCTTCTTCTTCTACGCAAGCAACCGCCAAGGTAAGCACCCGCCCCCATAGAACAGGAAGCGCTTCTTCTTGTACTGTAAGCAACCACCCGCCCCCGGAAGAAAAAGAAGCGCGCGGATATTTCGTTTCATTTCCTTTGTGTGTTTACATCTGTAAAGACCAGACTACAAAATGGCTCCTACTAAACGACACGCTTATAACGCAGAATTTAAACTTAAGGCAATAAGTCATGCCGAAGAACACGGAAATAGAGCAGCAGCAAGAGAATATAACATAAATTAATCAATGGTGCGTAGGTGGAGGAAGCAAGAAGATGACCTGCGCCAGGTAAAGAAGACAAAACAGAGTTTCCGAGGGAACAAAGCAAGATGGCAACTGTTGGAGGACGAACTCGAACAGTGGGTTGTTGAGCAGAGAGCAGCAAGCAGAAGTGTCAGCACCATCACTATTCGAATGAAGGCAACAACGCTAGCAAGCGAACTTCACCTGGATGATTTTAAAGGTGGTGCTTCTTGGTGTTTCCGGTTTATGAAAAGACGCAATCTCTCCATCCGCACACGGACCACTATTTCACAGCAACTGCCTAACGACTTTAAAGAAAAGCTGGCTACTTTCCGTGCATATTGTAAAAACAAGATAGCGGAAAAAAAGATCCGGCCAGAGAACATTATCAACATGGACGAGGTTCCACTGACTTTTGATATTCCTGTGAACCGCACTGTTGATACAACGGGAGCACGTACGGTGAATATTCGCACCACAGGGAATGAGAAGTCGTCCTTCACTGTGGTTCTAGCTTGCCATGCTAATGGCCAGAAACTTCCTCCCATGGTGATATTCAAAAGGAAGACCTTGCCAAAAGAGACCTTTCCAGCCGGCGTCATCATAAAAGCTAACTCGAAGGGATGGATGGATGAAGAAAAGATGAGCGAGTGGTTAAGGGAAGTTTACGCGAAGAGGCCGGGTGGCTTTTTTCACACAGCTCCGTCCATGTTGATATACGACTCTATGCGCGCCCACATCACAGATGGTGTCAAAAAACAAGTGAAGCACACAAATACAACACTCGCAGTCATTCCGGGTGGATTAACCAAAGAACTCCAACCGCTGGATATTGGTGTCAACAGGGCATTCAAATCACGACTGCGAACGGCGTGGGAACAATGGATGACCGAAGGCGAACACACCTTCACTAAGACAGGCAGACAGCGCCGGACGACATACGCCAACATTTGCCAGTGGATCGTAAATGCCTGGGCAGATATTTCGGTCACAACTGTGGTCCGAGCTTTCCGGAAGGCAGGATTCACAGAACTACTGGACAACAACAGCGACACTGACTCCGATGACTTCGACGAGACGGAACCGGCCATTTTGGATCCCACGCTTGCGCAACTTTTCAATTCGGACACCGAAGACGAAGAATTCGAAGGATTTACGAATGAAGAATAACTTCAGAAAGTGAGCGCTATGTTTATTTTGTGTGTTGTGACATTAACGTTCGAGCAACATTATGTTGCTATTGCTCTACACCATTTTGAATTTTACTATGTTTGTGATTGCACATTTGTACATTTTGGGACAGAGTTGTTAGAACGCTGGTTTTCAATATATTATTAAAGTTTGACTGAACTATCTGACTGTTTTTTTGACATTCACTTTAGCGCAGCGTAGGCGCGGCTTATAGTCCGGGGCGGCTTATTGGTGGACAAAGTTATGAAATATGTAATTCATTGAAGGTGCGGCTAATAATCCGGTGCGCCTTATAGTGCGGAAAATACGGTATATAATATTCATGTTGCCCTCCCAATGCAGAATAGGGCTGCAACTAACGATTAATTTGATAATCGATTAATCGACAGATTAATCGATTAATAATCGGATAAAAGACACAAACTACATTTCTATCCTTTCCAGTATTTTATTGGAAAAAAAAACAGCATACTGGCACCATACTTATTATGATTATTGTTTCTCAGCTGTTTGTACATGTTGCAGTTTATAAATAAAGGTTTATTTAAAAAAAATACAAATAAAACAAAAAAAATACAATAAAATAAAAATTGCCTATGCGCATAGCAATCGATGACTAAATTAATCGCCAACTATTTTTATAATCAAATTTAATCGATTAGTTGTTGCAGCCCTAATGCAGAATATATATTTTTAATCAGAAGTGTGGCGTGAGATGGCTCATCGAGTTTGAATACAACGTAACGCAGCCAAGAGTGCAAATTGTAGATGCATACCAAAAAGCATGCCGACTCATTCTCTCCTCTCAGCACCAGCTAAAACCTGCAGCCAACATGCAGAGCCTACACACACACACACACACACACACACACACACACACACACACACACGGTGCAGGCATTCAGAACATCTCCACCTCGACCACAAAAGGCATATTTCTTTCATAAGCAACAGGGATTGGGTCCCATTGCGGGAACCTCGCATGTCCGCCGGCCTTAGGCGGCTCGCAGATAAAAAAGCATTCCAAATTGAATCAATAACCACCAGCCGCCTACTAATCCTGGCTCACCTCCATAAAAAAAACACACGGCAGCAGCAGCAATCCTCCAACCCCCCGCCCCCCAGAAAAAAAAAATTACACCACAAGTCATCCCGACTCCATCCCACCCGGCTCAGAAACCCTTTATCTTTTAATAACTGCACCCCACGGTGCTCAGGTGAGGGCTTTTAGGCGCTTGTATATTGGGAGCAAAAGGGGAACGAAAGGGCATTGGCCCAGGTAATCCATGAGCAGACAGCCCATCTTTGGGCCGCACGGCGACTGGCAGCCGGAGAAAAGTGAACAGCTGATGTGGGTCAAGCCCAGTCACAGCACGCCAGACGGGATAAAGAGATATAAGCCCCCCGTCCCTCCACCCAGTACTCTCAGCCCACCTCGTAGAACCATGTCATCCAAAGAGTCCTTTCATCTTCCAACCCAGCGGGTGCAAAAGCAAACTTTCCACTTTGGCTCTCTGGAGGTGGAGGCATTGTGGATTTAGACAGAGACTTGCTGGCAAAGAATGAGCGCCAGGCCCCTCCGCTGATGTGTGGGACCCCTGACGGCTTATAGGAGCCAAACAGGAGGATGGGAGAGCTAAAGTGGAACCTTGATGTATGAATCTAATTGGTTCGCAAACCGAAAAGTTTGTATAGTGAAGCGGAGTTCCCCATAAGAAACAATGGAAACATGAATAATTGGTTCTAGCCTCGACAAAAGTCCCTTTTTTTTTTTAAATGCACACGTTGAGGACACTGTAATGTGTATACAGGTAAAAGCCAGTAAATTAGAATATTTTGAAAAACTTGATTTATTTCAGTAATTGCATTCAAAAGGTGTAACGTGTACATTATATTTATTCATTGCACACAGACTGATGCATTCAAATGTTTATTTCATTTAATTTTGATGATTTGAAGTGGCAACAAATGAAAATCCAAAATTCCGTGTGTCACAAAATTAGAATATTACTTAAGGCTAATACAAAAAAAGGGATTTTTAGAAATGTTGGCCAACTGAAAAGTATGAAAATGAAAAATATGAGCATGTACAATACTCAATACTTGGTTGGAGCTCCTTTTGCCTCAATTACTGCGTTAATGCGGCGTGGCATGGAGTCGATGAGTTTCTGGCACTGCTCAGGTGTTATGAGAGCCCAAGTTGCTCTGATAGTGGCCTTCAACTCTTCTGCGTTTTTGGGTCTGGCATTCTGCATCTTCCTTTTCACAATACCCCACAGATTTTCTATGGGGCTAAGGTCAGGGGAGTTGGCGGGCCAATTTAGAACAGAAATACCATGGTCCGTAAACCAGGCACGGGTAGATTTTGCGCTGTGTGCAGGCGCCAAGTCCTGTTGGAACTTGAAATCTCCATCTCCATAGAGTAGGTCAGCAGCAGGAAGCATGAAGTTCTCTAAAACTTGCTGGTAGACGGCTGCGTTGACCCTGGATCTCAGGAAACAGAGTGGACCGACACCAGCAGATGACATGGCACCCCAAACCATCACTGATGGTGGAAACTTTACACTAGACTTCAGGCAACGTGGATCCTGTGCCTCTCCTGTCTTCCTCCAGACTCTGGGACCTCGATTTCCAAAGGAAATGCAAAATTTGCATGGTTGGGTGATGGTTTGGGGTGCCATGTCATCTGCTGGTGTCGGTCCACTCTGTTTCCTGAGATCCAGGGTCAACGCAGCCATCTACCAGCAAGTTTTAGAGCACTTCATGCTTCCTGCTGCTGACCTGCTCTATGGAGATGGAGATTTCAAGTTCCAACAGGACTTGGCGCCTGCACACAGCGCAAAATCTACCCGTGCCTGGTTTACGGACCACGGTATTTCTGTTCTAAATTGGCCCGCCAACTCCCCTGACCTTAGCCCCATAGAAAATCTGTGGGGTATTGTGAAAAGGAAGATGCAGAATGCCAGACCCAAAAACGCAGAAGAGTTGAAGGCCACTATCAGAGCAACCTGGGCTCTCATAACACCTGAGCAGTGCCAGAAACTCATCGACTCCATGCCACGCCGCATTAACGCAGTAATTGAGGCAAAAGGAGCTCCAACCAAGTATTGAGTATTGTACATGCTCATATTTTTCATTTTCATACTTTTCAGTTGGCCAACATTTCTAAAAATCCCTTTTTTGTATTAACCTTACACAATATTCAAATTTTGTGACACACGGAATTTTGGATTTTCATTTGTTGCCACTTCAAATCATCAAAATTAAATGAAATAAACATTTGAATGCATCAGTCTGTGTGCAATGAATAAATATAATGTACAAGTTACACCTTTTGAATGCAATTACTGAAATAAATCAAGTTTTTCAAAATATTCTAATTTACTGGCTTTTACCTGTAGAGATAGTTTGTAAATCGAGGTTCCACGGTATACTATAAAGTGGTCCCACTACTATGGCAATTAGAGTATACACTCCTCACATTTTTTTTTTAATGAAACAATGTTACAGAAATGAAACATGGTTCTACTTCAGAGTAGTCTGGGTTCAGCTTGTAAAGCAGTGTAGAAAATGAGTCAAAACAAGGCCGTTATTGTATTGCACTGCTGCCCAGTGCTGCGGTTCAGCATGGATTCCAAAATGCAATATGGTCCCCCTCCCAGTAATCCAGCATGATGAGGAGCCCAAACACACACCTCCAAGATGGTCAAGTGCCTTGCTGAGGAAGCTAAAGGCGGTAAAAGTGACCAAATATGTCTCCTCCATGCAGACCTGAACCCTATTAGGCACCTGTGGGGCATTCTCACACAGAAGGTCCCGCCCCCGCAGCCTCCAAGGAGCTCTACATGCGTCTCAAGGCCACATATAAAAGTCAAGAGTGAGGGCTTGAAAGAGGGAGGCTTCCGTGGTTAGATAACGGCAAAACTTCAAAGTCCAAATGGTCCAAAAGAGTCGAGCGGCCCCGTAAATCAGGATAGGGGCTTCAAAGAGATCTATGGAGGACAGACGTGCGTAAAGATGAATTGTGAGAACGAAATGACTCGATTTTTTTTGTTGTTGTTGTTGATAGATGCAGGGGCAAAAATAAGTGGATGAACAACAAAGTCAAGCATCCTAATTGGGAGACGAACCAACATTTTCTGGAAAAAGATGTCAAAAATGAAATGAACCATCATTATTAGTAGATATCATTAGAATTAAGCTCAGTTAGCATTTGTTTATTTATTATTATTCTTCGGTCAATGGTCAACAAAATAAACAAACAGTTGTACAAACCCCGTTTCCATATGAGTTGGGAAATTGTGTTAGATGTAAATATAAACGGAATACAATGATTCGCAAATCATTTTCAACCCATATTCAGTTGAATATGCTACAAAGACAACATGTTTGATATTCAAACTAATAAACATTTTTTCTTTTGGCAAATAATCATTAACTTTAGAATTTGATGCCAGCAACACGTGACAAAGAAGTTGTAAAAAGTGGCAATATATACTGATAAAGTTGAGGAATGCTCATCAAACACTTATTTGGAACATCCCACAGGTGTGCAGGCTAATTGGGAACAGGTGGGTGCCATGATTGGGTATAAAATGCTCAGTCATTCACAAAGAAGGATGGGGCGAGGGTCACCACTTTGTCAACAAATGCGGGAGCAAATTGTTGAACAGTTTAAGAAAAACCTTTCTCAACCAGCTATTGCAAGGAATTTAGGGAAATCACCATCCACGGACCATAATATAATCAAAGGGTTCAGAGAATCTGGAGAAATCACTGCACGTAAGCAGCTAAGCCCGTGACCTTCGACCCCTCAGGCTGTACTGCGTCAACAAGCGACATCAGTGTGTAAAGGATATCACCACATGGGCTCAGGAACACTTCAGAAACCCACTGTCAGTAACTACAGTTGGTCGCTACATCTGTAAGTGCAAGTTAAAACTCTCCTATGCAAGGCGAAAACTGTTTATCAACAACACCCAGAAACGCTGTCGGCTTCGCTGGGACTGAGCTCATCTAAGATGGACTGATACAAAGTGGAAAAGTGTTCTGTGGTCTGACGAGTCCACATTTCAAATTGTTTTTGGAAACTGTGGACGTCGTGTCCTCCGGACCAAAGAGGAAAAGAACCATCCGGATTATTATAGGCGCAAAGTTGAAAAGCCAGCATCTGTGATGGTATGGGGGTGTATTAGTGCACAAGACATGGGTAACTTACACATCTGTGAAGGCGCCATTAATGCTGAAAGGTACATACAGGTTTTGGAGCAACATATGTTGCCATCCAAGCAACGTTACCATGGACGCCCCTGCTTATTTCAGCAAGACAATGCCAAGCCACGTCTTACATCAACGTGGCTTCATAGTAAAAGAGTGCGGGTACTAGACTGGCCTGCCTGTAGTCTATACCTGTCTCCCATTGAAAATGTGTGGCACATTATGAAGCCTAAAATACCACAACGGAGACCCCCGGACTGTTGAACAACTTAAGCTGTACATCAAGCAAGAATAGGAAAGAATTCCACCTGAGAAGCTTAAAAAATGTGTCTCCTCAGTTCTCAAACGTTTACTGAGTGTTGTTAAAAGGAAAAGCCATGTAACACAGTGGTGAACATGCTCTTTCCCAACTACTTTGGCATGTGTTGCAGCCATGAAATTATAAGTTAATTATTATTTGCAAAAAAAAAAAAAAAGTTTATGAGTTTGAACATCAAATATCTTGTCTTTGTAGTGCATTCAATTGAATATGGGTTGAAAAGGATTTGCAAATCATTGTATTCCGTTTATATTTACATCTAACACAATTTCCCAACTCATATGGAAACAGGGTTTGTACATTCATAGATTGAAAAAGAAAATTGTTGCAGACCGAAAAGGTTTAGTCTGAAGTTGAACACTTATTGCGCCTAACCCTATAAACAATGTCAAGTACAAGATGAACTTCCGAAAATTATGAAATGTCCTTTGCACAACATATTATAAATACACATTATACACAACATAAACACAGTTCAATTATATACACAGTGAAATATCCACGTGTTAAACCTTTGCACCAATTATATACATATATATATATATATACACAGGTAAAAGCCAGTAAATTAGAATATTTTGAAAAACTTGATTAATTTCAGTAATTGCATTCAAAAGGTGTAACTTGTACATTAAATTTATTCATTGCACACAGACTGATGCATTCAAATGTTTATTTCATTTAATTTTGATGATTTGAAGTGGCAACAAATGAAAATCCAAAATTCCGTGTGTCACAAAATTAGAATATTACTTAAGGCTAATACAAAAAAGGGATTTTTAGAAATGTTGGCCAACTGAAAAGTATGAAAATGAAAAATATGAGCATGTACAATACTCAATACTTGGTTGGAGCTCCTTTTGCCTCAATTACTGCGTTAATGCGGCGTGGCATGGAGTCGATGAGTTTCTGCCACTGCTCAGGTGTTATGAGAGCCCAGGTTGCTCTGATAGTGGCCTTCAACTCTTCTGCGTTTTTGGGTCTGGCATTCTGCATCTTCCTTTTCACAATACCCCACAGATTTTCTATGGGGCTAAGGTCAGGGGAGTTGGCGGGCCAATTTAGAACAGAAATACCATGGTCCGTAAACCAGGCACGGGTAGATTTTGCGCTGTGTGCAGGCGCCAAGTCCTGTTGGAACTTGAAAACTCCATCTCCATAGAGCAGGTCAGCAGCAGGAAGCATGAAGTGCTCTAAAACGTGCTGGTAGACGGCTGCGTTGACCCTGGATCTCAGGAAACAGAGTGGACCGACACCAGCAGATGACATGGCACCCCAAACCATCACCCAACCATGCAAATTTTGCATTTCCTTTGGAAATCGAGGTCCCAGAGTCTGGAGGAAGACAGGAGAGGCACAGGATCCACGTTGCCTGAAGTCTAGTGTAAAGTTTCCACCATCAGTGATGGTTTGGGGTGCCATGTCATCTGCTGGTGTCGGTCCACTCTGTTTCCTGAGATCCAGGGTCAACGCAGCAGTCTACCAGCAAGTTTTAGAGCACTTCATGCTTCCTGCTGCTGACCTGCTCTATGGAGATGGAGATTTCAAGTTCCAACAGGACTTGGCGCCTGCACACAGCGCAAAATCTACCCGTGCCTGGTTTATGGACCATGGTATTTCTGTTCTAAATTGGCCCGCCAACTCCCCTGACCTTAGCCCCATAGAAAATCTGTGGGGTATTGTGAAAAGGAAGATGCAGAATGCCAGACCCAAAAACGCAGAAGAGTTGAAGGCCACTATCAGAGCAACCTGGGCTCTCATAACACCTGCCAGAAACTCATCAACTCCATGCCATGCCGCATTAACGCAGTAATTGAGGCAAAAGGAGCTCCAACCAAGTATTGAGTATTGTACATGCTCATATTTTTCATTTTCATACTTTTCAGTTGGCCAACATTTCTAAAAATCCCTTTTTTGTATTAGCCTTAAGTAATATTCTAATTTTGTGACACACGGAATTTTGGATTTTCATTTGTTGCCACTTCAAATCATCAAAATTAAATGAAATAAACATTTGAATGCATCAGTCTGTGTGCAATGAATAAATATAATATACAAGTTACACCTTTTGAATGCAATTACTGAAATAAATCAAGTTTTTCAAAATATTCTAATTTACTGGCTTTTACCTATATATATATATATATATAGTGGTGGCCGCGCCCGGGAATCATTTTTGGTGATTTAACCCCTCAATTCCAACCCCTGATGCTGAGTGACAAGCAGGGAGGTAATGGGTCCCATTTTTATAGTCCTTGGTATGACTCGGCCGGGGTTTGAACTCACGACCTACCGATTTCAGGGCGGACACTCTAACAAAGTACATAACTCCACATGTGTTCATTCATAGTTGTGATGCCTTCAGTGACAATCTACAATGTAAATAGGCATGGAAAGAAAGAAAACACATTGAATGAGAAGGTGTGTCCAAACTTTTTGAATACTGTACATTCAGCAGACGCTAATATAAATGCACCTAGTACAAACTACACAATACCAAAACGCTCCGTCTGTCAGGCATCTTTTGAGTAACTTTTGACTTTAGTTGTATTTAGTTGTACTACTCTTGTCTAACAGTGCATGCATGCAATATTCCTACGGCCAGAATAGACGGAGGAGAACAGTGCGGGCCCCCCCCCTTTGTAGAAGACAAAGGAGGGTACAGTAGTGGTCCGCAGCAGCCAAGGCAGACTTCATTAGTGAGGTCAGTGCCCTGGGGGTACTTAGTGTAACACTGGAGCCCTATGCTGCCGCCTCCCCGGCCCCGTGCCGAGGTGGATATTGCATCTTTGTGATAACATCTCGCTACATGGGATGGGAGGGGTGGGGCCTGCATCACAGCATAAAGACTCCTGTTTTCGGCGAGTTTGAAATAAGGCTTTGTTCCCTCCCAAGGCCCCGGTCTGTCAGTCACGCCCCCCCCACCACCATCAGCAACACCGCCACCGCCACCGTCTTGGGTGGGCCGGAGACTTTCCCAAAAAACTGAGCAACTTGTGTCTGGGGATAGAAGTCCCCCCCCCCTTCTTTCTTTTCTGCGCATGCACCTTTACATGCAAAACCCCTATCCCAGCTTGTACACAACATTGTGGGGGTGCTCAGTGGGGTTATGCCTCTTTTGGCTGGCTGGCCCCCGGCACTCCAGGGAGCGCCGGAGACAGGCGACCTTTACATGGACGCTCCTCACTCAGTCCGTTTGCCTAGGAAAAACAAAACAAAAAAAACAAGCTCGCCACTCATCGATAGCCTTGCACGCAGACAATAATAGCGACATTCACCAATTCGACACACAACCTCGACCCGTCACGTGCACGGAGGGTCTGTCAAGGACATTATAAATATCTCCGGGGTTGCCAGGTAGGAGAGACATGCCCCCCGTTTGTACCCGCATCAGCTGGCGGATTTATAGGCTCCTTAAAACGGATCAATCATTTTCCATTCCCGGGTCTCGACACCTCTCATCCCCTCTCTCCACACTTTCCCTTTTGCAGTCAAAGTGATGCACACACACACACACACACACACACATACACGGGGGGGTTGCATGCACCTGTGTTGGACAACGCATATGCCTTTAATGTAGCTTTACGGTGATTGCGTGCGTATGCGCGCGGCTGGGAGCGTTTAGCTGCTCGGTCAAACTACCAGCGCGGGGTGCTTTTCATGTTCATTATCACTTGTTTTATAGTGGAATATTTAAGTCGCCGGGGCCTTGGCACGGCTCTGGCTATAGTTAGAGAACAAAGGCTTTGGGGATGGGGGGACGGGGACGGGTGGGTGTGGCATGCCGGCACGTAGCTTTTCAGTAAGTGTTGCGCACAGACTTCATGGAAAGCCGGTGTGTGTGTGTGTGTGTGTGTGTGTGCACGCACCAGACGGAGCTAAATTCAACTCATTCCTATATTAATGGGAGCTTATGTGCCATTCCACCTTACCGAAGAGGGCATTAGTCGGGGAGAGATGCACCTTAAAATATCTCCCCCCTCTTGGTCTCTCGCATGTGGGCATTGGCACAGGTCCGATTAGGGGGTGACTCTCATGACACCTATTATGACACAAGACCTTGATGACGAATAACGCCTTCGGAATAAAAGGACATCCTGTCGAATGTGTATACGATTTAGAATTAAAAAAAATATATAAAAAAGTGTGATGATAACTAGAGATGTCCGATAATATCATTTATATATTATAAATGCTTTGAAATGTAATGTCGGAAATGATCGGTGTCGGTTCGGAAATGATCGGTATCGGTTTAAAAAATTTAAATTCATGACTTTTTAAAACGCAGCTGTACGAAGTGGTACAGGCATGTAGGGAGTAGTACAGAGCGCCAATAAACCTTAAAGGCACTGCCTTTGCGTGCCGGCCCAATCACATAATATCTACGGCTTTTCACACACACAAGTGAATGCAAGCATACTTTATCTTCAGCCATACAGGTCACACTGAGGGTGGCCGTATAAACAACTTTAACACTGTTCCAAATATGCGCCACACTGTGAACCCACACCAAACAAGAATGACAAACACATTTCGGGGGAACATCCGCACCGTAACACAACATAAACACAGCAGAACAAATACCCAAAACCCCTTGCAGCAATAACTCTTCCGGGACGCTACAATACCTGTATACACCCCCCCGCTAGCCCCTACCAAAACCCCGCCACCCCCTCAACCATCACTGATGGTGGAAACTTTACACTAGACTTCAGGCAACGTGGATCCTGTGCCTCTCCTGTCTTCCTCCAGACTCTGGGACCTCGATTTCCAAAGGAAATGCAAAATTTGCATGGTTGGGTGATGGTTTGGGGTGCCATGTCATCTGCTGGTGTCGGTCCACTCTGTTTCCTGAGATCCAGGGTCAACGCAGCCGTCTACCAGCAAGTTTTAGAGCACTTCATGCTTCCTGCTGCTGACCTGCTCTATGGAGATGGAGATTTCAAGTTCCAACAGGACTTGGCGTCTGCACACAGCGCAAAATCTACCCGTGCCTGGTTTACGGACCATGGTATTTCTGTTCTAAATTGGCCCGCCAACTCCCCTGACCTTAGCCCCATAGAAAATCTGTGGGGTATTGTGAAAAGGAAGATGCAGAATGCCAGACCCAAAAACGCAGAAGAGTTGAAGGCCACTATCAGAGCAACCTGGGCTCTCATAACACCTGAGCAGTGCCAGAAACTCATCGACTCCATGCCACGCCGCATTAACGCAGTAATTGAGGCAAAAGGAGCTCCAACCAAGTATTGAGTATTGTACATGCTCATATTTTTCATTTTCATACTTTTCAGTTGGCCAACATTCCTAAAAATCCCTTTTTTGTATTAGCCTTAAGTAATATTCTAATTTTGTGACACACGGAATTTTGGATTTTCATTTGTTGCCACTTCAAATCATCAAAATTAAATGAAATAAACATTTGAATGCATCAGTCTGTGTGCAATGAATAAATATAATGTACAAGTTACACCTTTTGAATGCAATTACTGAAATAAATCAAGTTTTTCAAAATATTCTAATTTACTGGCTTTTACCTATATATGATAACAGCTTCAATATAGCGGCGACTTGTTTTTCCACTCTAATGGTACTTTAATGGCGTAAAGGCAGGCGTCCGTGCGTATTTGGGTATATTAGTATGATGTTGAATGTTGATTCATCATTTACTGTATAGGAATTACACCTCGTTTCCGACATGTAACACCATTAAGTTAAAGTACCCATGATTGTCACACACACACACTAGGTGTGGCGAAATTATTCTCTGCATTTGACCCATCACCCTTGATCACCCCCTGGGAGGTGAGGGGAGCAGTGGGCAGCAGCGGAGGCCGCGCCCGGGAATCATTTATGGTGATTTAACCCCCAATTCCAACCCTTGATGCTGAGTGCCAAGCAGGGAGGTAATGGGTCCCATTTGTATAGTCTTTGGTATGGTTTCCTTTGGAATGGATTCAAATCACAACAGTAGCATATGTTCTGTTGTGTGCCATATTCTATTTGACTGTTGTCTCAACAGAGCTCCTGACCTCCTTGAACGCTTTATTTGTTGAGGTGAGTCTGTGGAACGCATGCGATATTATCGTGCGAGGCCTAGCAGATGGTTTAGCCAAGGAAAATTATACGCCTTCCCAGTACCTGAATCACCATAATCACCGTTTTACATAAAAGTCAATTTAACTATAAAGACGGAGATTGTTTTTTTCCTGCTGTGGGAACTCGAAAGAGACACAAGCGAGCGCAGGGGAAAGAGACGCTGTACAATAGTGTGTGTGTGTGTGTGTGTGTGTGTGTGTGTGTGTGTGTGTGCGATGTAGTGGAACGAGGCGAGCAGTTATTAGTTGGCAGGGATAATTGGGCTCTATGTAGGTGGCATGACCTAGCTGTCTGCGGCAGGAAGGCCCAGAGCTGAGCGCGACCTCAACCGCTGACCTTACAAATGCAATACAGTGACCTCTGACCCCGCCCACATTAAAGAGAGACAGTGTTGTCTTTCTGCAGTCAGTCAGCCAATTAGGGGACGGGGGCCCAAAGAATCTTTCCCCCCCCTATTCTGTTTGTTCACATCGCTGTGGCTCCCCGCCCCCCCGCCCCTGGTTGTATCTCATTAAAATGCGACATGAATGTGCTTTTGACTTACAAAACGGGCAGCGTGTTTAAAATTCCGCTCCTGTCACATACCAACACCGGTATTGTATCACACCACGCACCTCACTGTCACACCGTAAAAAAGACATGTCATATAAGGCATTGGTCCCCAACCACAAGAAATAAAAAAATAAAAAATGAATAAATCAAATAAAAAAAAATTGTTTATTTTTTTATTAAATCAACATAAAAAAACACAATATATACATTATATATCAATATACACTACCGTTCAAAAGTTTGGGGTCACCCAAACAATTTTGTGTTTTCCATGAAAAGTCACACTTATTCACCACCATACGTTGTGAAATGAATAGAAAATAGAGTCAAGACATTGACAAAGTTAGAAATAATGATTTGTATTTGAAATAAGATTTTTTTTTACATCAAACTTTGCTTTCGTCAAAGAATCCTCCATTTGCAGCAATTACAGCATTGCAGACCTTTGGCATTCTAGCTGTTAATTTGTTGAGGTAATCTGGAGAAATTGCACCCCACGCTTCTAGAAGCAGCTCCCACAAGTTGGATTGGTTGGATGGGCACTTCTTGCGTACCATACGGTCAAGCTGTTCCCACAACAGCTCAATGGGGTTCAGATCTGGTGACTGCGCTGGCCACTCCATTACCGATAGAATACCAGCTGCCTGCTTCTTCTCTAAAAGGTTCTTGCACAATTTGGAGGTGTGTTTCGGGTCATTGTCCTGTTGTAGGATGAAATTAGCTCCAATCAAGCGCTGTCCACTGGGTATGGCATGGCGTTGCAAAATGGAGTGATAGCCTTCCTTATTCAGAATCCCTTTTACCCCGTACAAATCTCCCACATAACCAGCACCAAAGCAACCCCAGACCATCACATGACCTCCACCATGCTTAACAGATGGTGTCAGGCATTCTTCTAGCATCTTTGCAGTTGTTCTGCGTCTCACAAACGTTCTTCTTTGTGATCCAAACACCTCAAACTTGGATTCATCCGTCCACAACACTTTTTTCCAGTCTTCCTCTGTCCAATGTCTGTGTTCTTTTGCCCATCTTAATCTTTTTCTGTTATTGGCCAGTCTCAGATATGGCTTTTTCTTTGCCATGAAGCCCAGAATCCCGCAGCTGCCTCTTCACTGTAGATGTTGACACTGGGTACTATTTAATGAAGATGCCAGTTGGGGACCTGTGAGGCGTCTGTTTCTCAAACTAGAGACTCTAATCTACTCTAATAAACTTATCTTCTTGCTCAGTTGTGCAACGCGGCCTCCCACTTCTTTTTCTACTCTGGTTAGAGCCTGTTTGTGCTGTCCTCTGAAGGGAGTAGTACACACCGTTGTAGGAAATCTTCAATTTCTTAGCAATTTCTCGCATGGAATAGCCTTCATTTCTAAGAACAAGAATAGACTGTCGAGTTTCAGATGAAAGTTCTCTTTTTCTGGCCATTTTGAGCGTTTAATTGACCACACAAATGTGATGCTCCAGAAACTCAATCTGCTCAAAGGAAAGTCAGTTTTGTAGCTTCTGTAACGAGCTAAACTGTTTTCAAACTGTTTTCAGATGTGTGAACATGATTGCACAAGGGTTTTCTAATCATCAATTAGCCTTCTGAGCCAATGAGCAAACACATTGTACCATTAGAACACTGGAGTGATAGTTGCTGGAAATGGGCCTCTATACACCTATGTAGATATTGCACCAAAAACCAGACATTTGCAGCTAGAATAGTCATTTACCACATTAGCAATGTATAGAGTGTATTTCTTTAAAGTTAAGACTAGTTTAAAGTTATCTTCATTGAAAAGTACAGTGCATTTCCTTCAAAAATAAGGACATTTCAATGTGACCCCAAACTTTTGAACGGTAGTGTAGATCAATACAGTCTGCAGGGATACAGTCCGTAAGCACACATGATTGTATTTCTTTATGACAAAAAAAATATATTAATAAATACCATAACAATACCATACCCGCCCCACCCCCATCACACACACACACTGATATAAGGCAGTGGTCCCTAACCTTTTTTTGCAGGCATTATTTTCAGGGACCGGCTTTCCACTTGTGCCATGTAAATACAGCAAAAAATAAGTGCATGAAAAATACAACTCACTATATTTCTGAATTAGTGGAAGACCTGGTCTTGTTTCTTTGCAATGAGATGCAGATGGAAATCAGCCTTTGGCTACAAGTAGAGATGTCCGATAATGGCTTTTTTGCCGATATCCGATATCAACCGATACCGATATACAGGTAAAAGCCAGTAAATTAGAATATTTTGAAAAACTTGATTTATTTCAGTAATTGCATTCAAAAGGTGTAACTTGTACATTATATTTATTCATTGCACACAGACTGATGCATTCAAATGTTTATTTCATTTAATTTTGATGATTTGAAGTGGCAACAAATGAAAATCCAAAATTCCGTGTGTCACAAAATTAGAATATTACTTAAGGCTAATACAAAAAAGGGATTTTTAGAAATGTTGGCCAACTGAAAAGTATGAAAATGAAAAATATGAGCATGTACAATACTCAATACTTGGTTGGAGCTCCTTTTGCCTCAATTACTGCGTTAATGCGGCGTGGCATGGAGTCGATGAGTTTCTGGCACTGCTCAGGTGTTATGAGAGCCCAGGTTGCTCTGATAGTGGCCTTCAACTCTTCTGCGTTTTTGGGTCTGGCATTCTGCATCTTCCTTTTCACAATACCCCACAGATTTTCTATGGGGCTAAGGTCAGGGGAGTTGGCGGGCCAATTTAGAACAGAAATACCATGGTCCGTAAACCAGGCACGGGTCGATTTTGCGCTGTGTGCAGGCGCCAAGTCCTGTTGGAACTTGAAATCTCCATCTCCATAGAGCAGGTCAGCAGCAGGAAGCATGAAGTGCTCTAAAACTTGCTGGTAGACGGCTGCGTTGACCCTGGATCTCAGGAAACAGAGTGGACCGACACCAGCAGATGACATGGCACCCCAAACCATCACCCAACCATGCAAATTTTGCATTTCCTTTGGACATCGAGGTCCCAGAGTCTGGAGGACGACAGGAGAGGCACAGGATCCACGTTGCCTGAAGTCTAGTGTAAAGTTTCCACCATCAGTGATGGTTTGGGGTGCCATGTCATCTGCTGGTGTCGGTCCACTCTGTTTCCTGAGATCCAGGGTCAACGCAGCCGTCTACCAGCAAGTTTTAGAGCACTTCATGCTTCCTGCTGCTGACCTGCTCTATGGAGATGGAGATTTCAAGTTCCAACAGGACTTGGCGCCTGCACACAGCGCAAAATCTACCCGTGTCTGGTTAACGGACCATGGTATTTCTGTTTTAAATTGGCCCGCCAACTCCCCTGACCTTAGCCCCATAGAAAATCTGTGGGGTAATGTGAAAAGGAAGATGCAGAATGCCAGACCCAAAAACGCAGAAGAGTTGAAGGCCACTATCAGAGCAACCTGGGCTCTCATAACACCCGAGCAGTGCCAGAAACTCATCGACTCCATGCCACGCCGCATTAACGCAGTAATTGAGGCAAAAGGAGCTCCAACCAAGTATTGAGTATTGTACATGCTCATATTTTTCATTTTCATACTTTTCAGTTGGCCAACATTTCTAAAAATCCCTTTTTTGTATTAGCCTTAAGTAATATTCTAATTTTGTGACACACGGAATTTTGGATTTTCATTTGTTGCCACTTCAAATCATCAAAATTAAATGAAATAAACATTTGAATGCATCAGTCTGTGTGCAATGAATAAATATAATGTACAAGTTACACCTTTTGAATGCAATTACTGAAATAAATCAAGTTTTTCAAAATATTCTAATTTACTGGCTTTTACCTGTATATACAGTCGTGGAATTAACACATTATTATGCCTAATTTTGTTGTGATGCCCCGCTGGATGCATTAAACAATGTAACAAGGTTTTCCAAAATAAATCAACTCAAGTTATGGAAAAAAAAATGTCAACATGGCACTGCCATATTTATTATTGAAGTCACAAAGTGCATTATTTTTTTTTTTAACATGCCACAAAACAGCAGCTTGGAATTTGGGACATGCTCTCCCTGAGAGAGCATGAGGAGGTTGAGGTGGGCGGGGTTGGGGGAGCGGGGTGTGTATATTGTAGCGTCCCGGAAGAGTTATTGCTGCAAGGGGTTCTGGGTATTTGTTCTGTTGTGTTTATGTTGTGTTACGGTGCGGATGTTCTCCCGAAATTTGTTTGTCATTCTTGTTTGGTGTGGGTTCACAGTGTGGCGCATATTTGTAACAGTGTTAAAGTTGTTTATACGGCCACCCTCAGTGTGACCTGTATGGCTGTTGACCAAGTATGACTTGCATTCTTTTGTGTGTGCGAAAAGCCGTAGATATTATGTGATTGGGCCGGCACACAAAGGCAGTGCCTTTAAGGTTTATTGGTGCTCTGTACTTCTTCCTACGTCGGTGTACCACTCCGTATAGCGGCGTTTTAAAAAGTCATACATTTTACTAACTTTATTTTTGTAGCTCAGGAACTTCCTTGAGAAGAAGGCATTTGGCGCAACTTGTTGTTTTGTATAGATCTCCCGGCCCCTTAATATAAGACTACCTTTCTTTGTGCGAGTGAGTGAGTGAGTGAGTGAAAGAAAAGCTCTAAAACTCACCAGAGGAGACGTTGTTTGGCGCAACCTGTTCTGATTAAATCTCTCAACCCCTGAATATAAGAAGACACGTGTGTGTGTGTGTGTGTGTGTGTGTGCATGCGTGTTATAGTTGGGCGTGTGAGTGGGTGGAAGAAAAGCTCTGGAACTCACCTGAGGAAAATGTGTTTCGTGCAACCGGTTGTTTTGTATACATTCCTTGAACATTCATACACACATGAACGGATATAAAAATACCTTGTCTTTGTGTGTGACTGAGTGAGTGAGTGAGTGAGTGAGTGAGTGAGTGAGTGAGTGAGTGAGTGAGTGAGTGAGTGAAAGGAAGAAAAGCTCGGGAACTTCCTTGAGAAGAAGTCATTTGGCGCAACTTTTTGTTTTGTATAGATTTCCCGACCCCTTAATATAAGACTACCTTTCTTTGTGCGAGTGAGTGAGTGAGTGAGTGAGTGAGTGAGTGAGTGAGTGAGTGAGTGAGTGAAAGAAAAGCTCTTAAACTCACCAGAGGAGAAGTTGTTTGGCGCAACCTGTTCTGATTAAATCTCTCAACCCCTGAATATAAGAAGACCTGTGTGTGTGTGTGTGTGTGTGTGTGTGTGTGTGTGTGTGTGTGTGTGTGTGTGTGTGTGTGTGTGTGTGTGTGTGTGTGTGTGGGCGTGGGCGTGTGAGTGGGTGGAAGAAAAGCTCTGGAACTCACCTGAGGAAAATGTGTTTAGTGCAACCGGTTGTTTTGTATACATTCCTTGAACATTCATACACACATGAACGGATACAAAAAGACTTGTTTTTGTGTGTAACTGAGTGAGTGAGTGAGTGAGTGAGTGAGTGAGTGACAGGCAGAAAACCTCCAGTTGAAAACTTGTTTGGCGCAAACTGTTTTGCAAAAATCTCTCAACCCACAAATATAAGACAACTTGACCTGTCTTTGACTGAGCGAGTGAGTGAGTGAGCGAGTAAGTGAGTGAAAGGAAGAAAACCTCCGGAACTCGCTCGAGAAGGAGTCATTTGGCGCAAAAATCTCTCAACCCCCAAATATAAGACTACCTGTCTTTGTGCGAGTGAGTGACTGAGTGAGTGAAAGAAAAGCTGGAGAAGAAGTTGTTTTGATTAAATCTCTCCACCCCTGGATATAAGAAGGTGTGTGTGTGTGTGAGTGATCCATCCATCCATCCATTTTCTACCGCTGAGTGGCAGAAAATCTCTGGAACTCACCTGAAGAAAATTTGTCTGGCACAACCTGTTGTTTCGTATACATTTCTCGAACTTCGAATATAAGACAACTTGTCTTTGTGTGAGTGAGTGAGTGAGTGAGTGAGTGAGTGAGTGACTGGAAGAAAAGCTACAGAACTCGCTTAAGAAGTTGTTTGGCGCAAACTGTTTTGCATAAATCTCTCGACTCACAAACATAAGACGACCCGACCTGTCTTTGAGTGAGTTAAGTAAGTGAGTGAGTGAGTGAGTGAATGAGTGAAAGGAAAAAAAGCTCTGGAACTCGCTTGAGCATAAAGGATTTGGCGCAACCTGTTTTCTGTAAATCTCTCGACACACAAACATAAGACGACCCGACCTGTCTTTGAGAAAGTAAGTGGGTGAGTGAGTGATGGGAAGAACAGCTCTAAACCCGCTTGAGAGAAAGTGTGCCGTGAGATATTGTCTGGTGTGCCGTGGGAAATTATGCAACTTCACCTAATTGGTCAAAAAAAAAAATTTTTGCAAATCAATAATCACAATACAACTGTTTGTTTATGAATGTACATCTGTTTGTTTATGTAAAACTGTTTGTTAATTTTGTTGACCATTGACCGAAGAAATAATAAACTAAATAAAAATAATAATAATAATAATAATGTGCCGTTGTCTAGTGCCTGTGCTGTGTAGAGCTTGGCAGGGTAACCATGTAATACTCCATATCAGTAGGTGGCAGCAGTTAGTTTTTGTAGAAGTCGGAACGCGTCGAGGATGGTTTGTCGTGATCCCAATATGCAGAGCACAGCGTGCAGGTAAAAAGGTATGTAACGCTTAAACCAAAAATGAACAAAAGGCAAGTCCCGCTAGGAAAAGGCACTGAAGCATAGTAGAGATGCGCGGTTTGCGGACACAACCGCGGAGTTCGCGGATTATCCGCGGATCGGGCGGATGAAATAAAAAAAAATAAGATTTTATCCGCGCGCGGGTCGGGTCGGGTGGATTAATTAGATATATATATATATATTTTTTTTTTTTTTTTTTTTTTTGCGGGTGGCAGTTAAACCAATTCGGAAATATATATACATAGTTAAATGCTGTTACCCACATACGAAAAACGAGCAGGCACCTGCTGCATATGCCACAACAGAAGAAAAAAAAAGAAAAGAGATGGACACTTTTACGGAGCGGAGAAGGGACGCCTCGCCGGGGTCCGGGACCGAGGCCCCTTCCCCCGAGAGGGCCCCACCGGGAGCCGTAGCTGAGGCGATCCGCGAGAAGGGCCCGACGCACGTCCAGGGTCACCACCGCGCCCACCGCACCGACACCCCGCCTCGTCCGCCTTCGCTGCGGCCGGCGTCACGCGCAGCAGGTAAGCAGCTTACCTGCCCGCCACCCCCGTGGCCGGGGGCTTGTAACAGGGGTCACTCCGCGCGCTCCGCCCGCGCAGCTTACCTGCCCGCCACCCCTGTTGCCGGGGGCGCGTAACAGGGGTCACTCCGCGCGCAGTGCGCTCACGAAAGGGGTGGGGCTCACCCTGGTTGATATAGAGAGCAGGACGGTGGCCATGGAAGTCGGAACCCGCTAAGGAGTGTGCAACAACCCACCTGCCGAATCAACTAGCCCTGAAAATGGATGGCGCTGGAGCGTCGGGCCCATATACCCGTCCGTCGCCGGCAGCGAGACGCGCTTGGAGGTGCGCTTAGCGCGGCTCCCATATGATTGCGCACTGGTGTGCGTCTGGGTCGTGACAGCGTGGCACGCGAAAGTCTGTGCTGCGTTGGATCAGTATCCTTTCTTTAACAGGCAAAAGCTTTATAACCTCAGTGAGGTTATAAAGCGTGCGCACCAAACACGAAGCAAGGCCATGGTGCAGGAGAACAAAGGACTTCTTTCATTTAAGGTTTGTGATAAACCATCAAACTCATTCGTTAAAAGGACTCTATAGTAATATAAAGCGAATTTTTCTGGACATTATCATGCAAGAAAAGTTTATTTTTGGGACCGCGATCACCGCGTAATGATTTTTAAAGGTTGCATGACAAACATTTAACTGTCCCATGTGATCAGCCAGTGCGATTGGAAATCCATGCTCAATTATTGCCTCCGTAAATAAAACTTCGGCATTTATCACATCCAAAGAATCTGTTTGGGCGACGAAAAACGTTGAAAGTTTTCCACTTGTATCGCTAGCAACGGCATTAGACTTGTGTTTTTTTGTCCCAACGTGGTCTTTTACATCCCTAATTCCTCCGTGTCCGATCGAAAAATCTTGTCTGCACAAGGTGCAATTCGCGTAGTTTTCACCCTTTTTTTTTTTTTTTAATTAATGAAAAACCCGGAATAGGTTGATGAAAACCGTACGAATTACGGGAAAACCGGAGTAGTTGGCAGGCTCACTAATGCCTTGCATCATCTATATTAGATCGGGCGGATGGCGGGCGGGTGCAGTTCTGATCAAACGTTACATCGGGTGGATGGCGGATGGTTGACGACTTTCTGACGCGGTTGCGGATGAAATAAATTGCCTATCCGCGCATCTCTAAAGCATAGGGATGGCTATGTAAAACAAAAGTTAAACTGAACTGGCTACAAAGTCAACAAAAACAGAATGCTGGACGACAGCAAAAACTTACAGCGTATGGAGCAAAGACGGCGTCCACAACGCACATCCGTACATGACATGACAATCAACAATGTCCCCACAAAGAAGGATAGCGTACGCACAACTTAAATAGTCTTGATTGCAAAAACAAAGCAGGTGCGGGTAATAGCACTCAAAGGAAGGCGTGAAGCTGCTACAGGAGAACACCAACAAAACAGGAGGGGTCACCAAAATAACAGCGCAAGACAGGAACTAAAGCACTACACACAGGAAACAACAACAAACTCAAAATAAGGCACGACAACCTGGTGGAGTTCCATTTTGTAACCTTTTCTGCTGGTGGTGTGCCTCCGTATTTTTTTTAATGAAAAAAATGTGCCTTGGCTCAAAAAAGGTTGAAAAACACTGGTATAGTGCACACACCCAAATTAGGATTATTTAACTACTGACTTCTAGTCAAATTAATAGGGACTGCTGTATTTATGATAATTGTTATCAATAACATAAAGGCATCCAAAGGGTGGCAAGAAAATCATAATCCTGCAGTACTCAGGCATCATAGAATAGAACAGAATAGAAAGTACTTTATTGATCCCTGGGGGGAAATTCAGCACCACAGTTCGCTCACAATAAACAATAAACACAGGTATTTTTTACATGTGAATAATATAAATACAGTCTATTATACAGTTAAAGTACCAATGATTGTCACACACACACTAGGTGTGGTGAAATTTGTCCTCTGCATTTGACCAATCCCCTTGTTCACCCCCTGGAAGGTGAGGGGAGCAGTGGGCAGCAGCGGTGCCGCGCCCGGGAATCATTTTTTGGTGATTTAACCTCCAATACCAACCCTTGGTGCTGAGTGTCAAGCAGGGAGTGAATAATATAAATACAGTCTATTATACAGCATTATTCACATGTGAATAATATAAATACAGTCTATTATACAGTATTATTCACATGTGAATAATATAATTACAGTCTATTATACAGCATTATTCACATTTGAATAATACAAATACAGTCTATTATACAGAATTATTCACATGTGAATAATATACATACAGTCTATTATACAGCATTATTCACATGTGAATAATATAAATACAGTCTATTATACAGCATTATTCACATGTGAATAATATAATTACAGTCTATTATACAGCATTATTCACATTTGAATAATACAAATACAGTCTATTATACAGAATTATTCACATGTGAATAATATACATACAGTCTATTATACAGCATTATTCACATGTGAATAATATAAATACAGTCTATTATACAGTATTATTCACATGTGAATAATATAATTACAGTCTATTATACAGCATTATTCACATTTGAATAATACAAATACAGTCTATTATACAGAATTATTCACATGTGAATAATATACATACAGTCTATTATACAGCATTATTCACATGTGAATAATATAAATACAGTCTATTATACAGCATTATTTACATGTGAATAATATAAATACAGTCAATTATACAACATTATTCACATGTGAATAATACAAATACAGTCTATTATACAGCATTATTCACATGTGAATAATATAAATACAGTCTGCTATACAGCATTATTCACATGTGAATAATATACATACAGTCTATTATACAGCATTATTCACATGTGAATAATATAAATACAGTCAATTATACAGCATTATTCACATGTGAATAATACAAATACAGTCTATTATACAGCATTATTCACATGTGAATAATATACATACAGTCTATTATACAGCATTATTCACATGTGAATAATATAAATACAGTCAATTATACAGCATTATTCACATGTGAATAATACAAATACAGTCTATTATACAGCATTATTCACATGTGAATAATATACATACAGTCTATTATACAGCATTATTCACATGTGAATAATATAAATACAGTCAATTATACAGCATTATTCACATGTGAATAATACAAATACAGTCTATTATACAGAATTATTTACATGTGAATAATATAAATACAGTCTGCTATACAGCATTATTCACATGTGAATAATATAAATACAGTCAATTATACAGCATTATTCACATGTGAATAATATACATACAGTCTATTATACAGCATTATTCACATGTGAATAATATAAATAGTCAATTATACAGCATTATTTACATGTGAATAATATAAATACAGTCTGCTATACAGCATTATTCACATGTGAATAATATAAATACAGTCTATTATACAGCATTATTCACATGTGAATAATATAATTACAGTCAATTATACAGCATTATTCACATTTGAATAATACAAATACAGTCTATTATACAGAATTATTCACATGTGAATAATATACACACAGTCTATTATACAGCATTATTCACATGTGAATAATATAAATAGTCAATTATACAGCATTATTCACATGTGAATAATATAAATACAGTCTATTATATATTCAAGTACAGTCAAAAAGGAACGTATGCATTAATGCATATGTTAACGTATGCATATGCATCATCAACAACCCTGCAGTGGTTAACACTACAAATAACATCCATAATGTAAAAATCACGTATTAATGAACGTACATGTCGTTGGCGCATAAGTTTGATCAGCAATATAAGCTACATGTGTTTCCAGGAGTTTCCCTGCGTGTCGCTCTGTACATCAGTCATCCAGAGAGCAGGTAGACCTCTCTGGGGAGACATTAACAAGACATATCTGTCAAGATGGAAGCCCCGCTCCCTTAGGCCGCCACTGAGCGACAAGCGTGTCGCCTTGCCTGAGCTCCTGTATCACAATACTGCTGTTGAGTGACTGCAAAGCCCTAATGGATGCAGTCTGATCTTCTTTAAAAAGAATTTTTAAAAAAAGATAAAGATAAGGCTGATAGGGAGTGTGTTTTAATGTGTGTAGGGACGCCTTTGATGCTTTGATTTTGGTAGCTCGGTTTGAAAGGAAATATAATGAGGGCATATGCTGGTGTGCGTGTGTGTGTGTGTGTGTTCTTGTATTTCTACCCTTCTTGAGACATCAACAAGGAAAAGTACCTTCCATAGGAGGACCGGTGAACATTTGCACCCCTGGTGGTGAAATCTGTCAAAATTAGGGTGGTCCCAAAAAGGAGGGATTTTTCAAATTGACCCTTCTGGTCAACATATGAAATAACAAGTGTGTGTAAACATTTTAAGTGCTCCCCTTCTGGCCAACATATGTAATAACAAATGTGTGAAAGAAATTGAAATGCGCCCCCTTTGGCCAAAATTAATTTAAAAAAATATTTAATAAATATGTATATACAGACATACTGTCATAACTTTAAGTAAATAATGAAGATTAAAAACCAATTACAAACAAACAATTTCCCCCAAAAATAAATTAACTAAAAGACTTAGACTTCCTTTTTATTGTCATACAAATTTGAACTTTACAGCACAGATAAGAACGAAATTTCGTTACATAAGCTCATGGTAGTGCATGGTAAAAAAGCAATAAGGTGCATATATAAATAAATAAATATATATAAATATATATATATAAAATAAATAAATATATATAAATAAATAGATTACTGTACACAAAAAAGCACAATGTGTCGACTTTTTTCTTGTAAAATTGGGAACAAATTCTCTTATTCTTTATGTTTCTGTAATATTGCAATATTTTCTCGTAAAATTATTACTTTTTATGTAAAATTATTACGTTTTAATGCAAAATGGTGACATTTGTCATATAAAATTCTGAGTTTTATCACAATATTGCCCATTTTTTTGTTGTTCTTGTAAAATAGTGAAATGTTTTGAGTAATATTATGACATGTGTCATCATTTTGCCATGCAAAATTCCGATCATTGTTATAATATTGCCAACATTTTTAAGTTTTCTTATAAATTTGTGACTTTTGTCGAGAAAAATTACGACTCTCTTCATAAAATTGCTAAAATGTTAAGCTTTTCTTGTAAAATTGCGATTGCTATTGAGTAAAATTCCAACTTTTATCATAATATTGCACAAATTTTAAATTTTACTTGTGAAATTGTGACCTTTTTCTTGTGAAATTCCAACTCATTTTTCACAACAAGTTTTTTTATACTGGCATAGTATGTATATATCATTAATGTTGTAAATACAAATCTTTATATATCTAGAAAGGGTGGTCCTAAAGCTGGAGGCATTTTTCGGAGGTCTCAAGAAGGTAACAAATACAACTCTGTGTGTGTGTGTGTGTGTGTGTGTGTGTGTGTGTGTGTGTGTGTGTGTGTGTGTGTGTGTGTGTGTGTGTGTGTGTGTGTGTGTGTGTGTGTGTGTGTGTGTGTGTGTGTGTGTGTGTGTGTGCAGGTCTAAGTAATGACAGGTGTGTAGCAAAGCAAGTGTCCAGCATGCATGCATATGTGTTTGTTGGGTCATTAGTGCCGCTATAAAGGCTTGGCATCACCCCCCCTGCTGAAAATGTGCAATAAAGCCAAGGTTTTCAACAACTCACAAAGTCATCAAGAGGGGAAAAAAGTTTGGCAGCCAATCCATCATCGAGACGCTTGGTTCTCCAGCTTTTCAGCACGCAAGCACGAAATAACGCCTTGTTTCGCCAAATAACTAACTTTAACACCAACTCGATTTCATGTTTTATCTGGGTTTTTTTTTACGTCAATTTGTTTAGATATATATATATATATATATATATATATATATATATATATATATATATATATATATATATATATATATATATATTTAAAATATATATATTTTAAAATAAAGTTGTATCGGAAATGTGCAGTTTATGAGAATGACTGATCGTTTTTTCGCTACATGATTAAAAGAAAAGTGTGGGTTTTTTTCAAAGTTGTTTACAAATATTAGAATATAATTAAAACATGGCAGATCTCTACAGTTGCTTCCAGGTTCCTGTGGGAATTTTGAGAATCGCTCAATAAAATTACGATTTTTTTGCTGTTTTAGTTATGACAAAAAAAGCATAGATCCAACGAATCGATGACTAAATTAATCGCCAACTATTTTTATAATCGATTTTAATCGATTTAATCGATTAGTTGTTGCAGCCCTAATATATAGATATATATTATTATGGGTTGTGAAATTCCAACCCTTGATGCTGAGTGCTAAGCAGGGAGGTAATGGGTCCCATTCGTATAGTCTTTGGTATGACTCGGCCGGGGTTTGAACTCACGGCCTACCGATCTCAGGGCGGACTCTGCAAAGGATAATTTCACCACACCTAGTGTGTGTATGTGTGTGACTATCATTGGAACTTTAACTTAAGTTTCACATAAAAAACAATTGGCACATCTGCAATAACTGCAGCGTCATTTCTGTGTAAATTCTGAAACATTCTTCAGACTATGTGGAAACAGTTTGGGTAGCGAAGGCCATCGTCTTTTGCGTGTGGATGAGTTTGGCGTGGGCGAACTGGTTTAGATCAGGGGGATGTCGCCGTGAGATTGTAAAGCCCTTTGAGTCACCTGTGATTCAGAGCTACATAAATAAACTTTGAGTGGCCCTGACCTCAAACCCATCAAAACACCAAATCTGACCGGTGCTTACAAACAAGCGCCACGATGTCAGAAAGTGTGACCGTTTCCTATTTAACCTGCTCCGTGACCCTGGAAGAATAAACTCCCGAAGATCAGAAAAGCGCGAGGATGAGATAAGTGTCAAGGACGTTGAACAAGCCAAACAAACAAGAGGCTCCGACAAAGGCTGGCGGACGTGAAGAAGTGGCAGCTTGCAGACAGAGGCAGACACGCTGCGGGCACTGCCCAATTGTTTCGGGCTAATTTAATGGGATCAAACGGCGAGCGCAGGCCGCAGACGCAGCCAATCGCAGCAATCTGCTGGGAAATCTCCTGTCTGATTGCTTCACGTCCCCGTGGCCAGTCGCCACGGCGACGGGGCGCATAGCAATGCTAAACAGTGTGTCGGTCTGTTTCCGAGCACCGAGTGTCAATCAGTCACTCATTCTGACAGCTGAGATCTGCATGATGGAAGTGCAAGAAACTGAGTGTGTGCGTGTGTGTGTGTGTGTGTGTGTTAGACATAAGGCATTGTTTTGAAATGCAGTTTAATGAAAGAGTGCAGCAGCTGAACGAGGAGAGAACAGACAACTCCATACAATGGCTTTACAAGCATCCTCCCTCTGTGCCAAACTCCCACCTGCCCGTCCATATATCACTGCCTGTCACTGACCCCCCCCACCCCCCGCTCCCAAAGACAATTTCTGTCAATATTCAATGCGATGACCTCATGGCTGGAGTATCCCGCCAGCGGTGCACTAGTGAGTATGCCATGTACAACTATGGCAAGGACATACTGTACAGTATTTTGTTTCCGAACTTGAGCTTGCATTGCTTGTGTTCTGTCACGTGACTTCTTCCCCCGAAGTGAAAAATCCAGTGGTGGACAACCTGTTATGATCCATAGTTTATTTACGTTTGGATTCACTTGTTGTTTAAGTTCTGTTTCAGCACCCCGGTTTTGTGTCTACTTGGTTGCGATGGTTATTCATTGTGTTCACCGGCCTTTTTTTTGGTAACATTTTAGTATGGGGAACATCCATCCATCCATCCATCCATCCATCCATTTTCTACCGCTTATTCCCTTCGGGGTCGCGGGGGGCGCTGGAGCCTATCTATCTAGCCTCTCTTCTGGAATAGTTCCAGTAGAGTTTAAACATGCAGTGGTACGACCTCTACTTAAAAAACCCAGCCTCGACCCCTCTCTCCTCTCTAACTTCAGACCTATCTCTAATCTTCCATACATTTCCAAAATATTAGAGAAGGTTGTCTACAGTCAGTTGCTGCCCTTCTTAGAGGATAATGGTATCACTGAGCTGTTCCAGTCCGGTTTTAAAGCCCTCCACAGCACAGAGTCAGCGCTTCTAAAAGTTTTTAACGATATCCTCCTGTCCACTGATTCTGGTAAATATGTTGTCCTGGTGCTTTTAGATCTGTCTGCTGCGTTCGACACCGTCGACCACGCCACCTTAATCACTCGTCTTGAGAACTGTGTGGGCATTAAGGGCGCCGCCCTCAACTGGTTCCGGTCGTACCTAACCGACAGGAGTTTTTGTGTAAAAGTAGACAGTTTTATGTCGTCCACAGCTCCTTTACCACATGGGGTCCCCCAGGGCTCAATCCTTGCCCCAATTTTATTTGCGCTTTACCTTCTCCCCCTTGGTTCTATTTTTAGGAAGTACAGTATTGCATTTCATTTTTATGCCGATGATTGCCAGATTTATTTTCCCATGGCACAAAATAACACGGTTCAACGTCTTATTGACTGCCTGCACGACATCAAAGTCTGGCTTTCAGCTAACTTCCTGAGCCTAAATGAAGATAAAACAGAAGTTATGTTGTTCGGTCCAAGTCGCTCTCCCTCCCCCAACGTTGACCTCGGCACTCTGACCCCGTATCTCAGCGACTCTGTCACAAACCTGGGGGTAAAGTTTGACTCAGATTTGAAATTCGAAAAACAAATCAGCAGCGTCGTTCAAAAAAGCTTTTATCAATTACGCCAAATAGCGAAAGTGAAACCGCTTCTATCAAGACATGATCTTGAGAAATTAATCCACGCTTTTATCTCGACTCGTCTTGATTACTGTAATGCCCTGTATGTAGGCATTAGCCAGGCCTCCCTCGCCCGCCTGCAGCTCGTGCAGAACTCTGCTGCTCGTCTGCTAACACAGACCCGCAGACGTGAGCACATCACCCCTATTTTAGCGTCCCTTCACTGGCTCCCTGTGCGTTACCGAATACATTTTAAACTCCTTTTATTTGTTTTTAAATGTCTAAACAACCTCGCGCCAACCTATCTCTCCGACCTCCTTCAGCCTTACTGCCCCACCCGATCCTTAAGATCAGCCGATCAGCTGCTGTTGACGGTCCCTGACACAAGGCTGAAGCTTAGAGGTGACAGAGCTTTCGCCGTTGCTGCTCCCAAGCTCTGGAACGACCTACCCCTGAGTGTTAGACAAGCCTCCTCTCTTCCTGTTTTTAAATCTCTCTTAAAAACATACTTTTATTCCATGGCTTTTAACACTGAGTGATATCCATCCTGCAATGGCGCCCCATAATACACCTGCTGTGATCCTGTTTTTATGTTTTTATGTTTTTATTAATTCTATTTTAATTATTTATTTTTTATCGTGTTCTGTTTGTGTTGTGTTGTGTTTGCTTGGTACTCGTTTTATCTTTTAACCTGCTCATTGTACAGCACTTTGGCTACCCCTGTGGTAAATTTTAAATGTGCTCTATAAATAAAGTTGATTTGATTTGATTTGATATCTCAGCTACAATCGGGCGGAAGGCGGGGTACACCCTGGACAAGTCGCCACCTCATCGCAGGGCCAACACAGATAGACAGACAACATTCACACTCACATTCACACACTAGGGCCCATTTTAGTGTTGCCAATCAACCTATCCCCAGGTGCATGTCTTTGGAAGTGGGAGGAAGCCGGAGTACCCGGAGGGAACCCACGCAGTCACGGGGAGAACATGCAAACTCCACACAGAAAGATCCCGAGCGCAGGACCGAACCCAATACCGTTGTATTGTGAGGCAGACACACTAACCCCTCTACCACTGTGCTGCCCTATGGGGAACATATGAACCATTAATTAGTTGCTTATTAACATAGGGTTAGGGTTAAGGTTAGGGTAAGGGTTAGGGTCAGAGTCAGTGTCAGGGTTAGGGGTAGGGGTTAGGGAAGACTCTTAGTTAATGGCTTACTGGTTGTATAATAAGGCCATGCCGTAGTTCAGTGGTTCTCAACCTTTTTTCAGTGATGTACCCCCTTTGAACATTTTTTAAATTCAAGTACCCCCTAATCAGAGCAAAGCATTTTTGGTTGAAAAAAGAGAGATAAAGAAGTAAAATACAGCACTATGTCATCAGTTTCTGATTTATCAAATTGTATAACAGTGCAAAATATTGCTCATTTGTAGTGGTCTTTCTTGAACTATTTGGAAAAAAAGATAACTAAAAACTTGTTGAAAAATAAAAAAGTGATTCAATTATAAATAAAGATTTCTACACATAGAAGTAATCATCAACTTAAAGTGCCCTCTTTGGGGATTGTAATAGAGATCCATCTGGATTCATGAACAAAAACTAAACATTTCTTCACAAAAAAAGAAATCTTTAACATCAATATTTATGGAACAACCTTAACATTTGACAACCAAACAATTACACAAGGCGAATCAGTAAAGAATCTGGGTATTATCTTCGACCCAACTCTCTCGTTTGAGTCACACATTAAGAGTGTTACTAAAACGGCCTTCTTTCATCTCCGTAATATCGCTAAGATTCGTTCTATTTTATCCACTAGCGACGCTGAGATCAATATTCATGCGTTCGTTACGTCTCGTCTCGACTACTGTAACGTATTATTTTCGGGTCTCCCTATGTCTAGCATTAAAAGATTACAAGTGGTACAAAATGCGGCTGCTACACAATATTATGTCAGACCCACTCGACATCCATTGCATTCGGTCTCCCCTAGAGGGGGGGGGGGTTACCCACATATGCGGTCCTCTCCAAGGTTTCTCATAGTCATTCACATCGACGTCCCACTGGGGTGAGTTTTTCCTTGCCCTTATGTGGGCTTTGTACCGAGGATGTCGTTGTGGCTTGTGCAGCCCTTTGAGACACTTGTGATTTAGGGCTATATAAATAAACATTGATTGATTGAACATGTCCACAAAAAATCTAGTTGTCAACACTGAATATTGCATTGTTGCATTGTAATGAATGGAATAGCCTACTTGATTTGATGTTCAGTTTATGAACTTGCTTTCATATTTTGTTGAAGTATTATTCAATAAATATATTTATAAAGGATTTTTTAATTGTTGCTATTTTTAGAATATTTAAAAAAAAATCTCACGTACCCCTTGGCATACCTTCAAGTACCCCCAGGGGTACGCGTACCCCCATTTGAGAACCACTGCCGTAGTTGATAAGCTTCTTCTTATTCCTCTATCTATCTTCTTGTTATGGGACATTCATCCTCCAGTGTTGCTATTTCTAATATAAAGTAGTGTAAAGTTCTTATATACAGGTAAAAGCCAGTAAATTAGAATATTTTGAAAAACTTGATTTATTTCAGTAATTGCATTCAAAAGGTGTAACTTGTACATTATATTTATTCATTGCACACAGACTGATGCATTCAAATGTTTATTTCATTTAATTTTGATGATTTGAAGTGGCAACAAATGAAAATCCAAAATTCCGTGTGTCACAAAATTAGAATATTACTTAAGGCTAATACAAAAAAGGGATTTTTAGAAATGTTGGCCAACTGAAAAGTATGAAAATGAAAAATATGAGCATGTACAATACTCAATACTTGGTTGGAGCTCCTTTTGCCTCAATTACTGAGTTAATGCGGCGTGGCATGGAGTCGATGAGTTTCTGGCACTGCTCAGGTGTTATGAGAGCCCAGGTTGCTCTGATAGTGGCCTTCAACTCTTCTGCGTTTTTGGGTCTGGCATTCTGCATCTTCCTTTTCACAATACCCCACAGATTTTCTATGGGGCTAAGGTCAGGGGAGTTGGCGGGCCAATTTAGAACAGAAATACCATGGTCCGTAAACCAGGCACGGGTAGATTTTGCGCTGTGTGCAGGCGCCAAGTCCTGTTGGAACTTGAAATCTCCATCTCCATAGAGCAGGTCAGCAGCAGGAAGCATGAAGTGCTCTAAAACTTGCTGGTAGACGGCTGCGTTGACCCTGGATCTCAGGAAACAGAGTGGACCGACACCAGCAGATGACATGGCACCCCAAACCATCACTGATGGTGGAAACTTTACACTAGACTTCAGGCAACGTGGATCCTGTGCCTCTCCTGTCTTCCTCCAGACTCTGGGACCTCGATTTCCAAAGGAAATGCAAAATTTGCATGGTTGGGTGATGGTTTGGGGTGCCATGTCATCTGCTGGTGTCGGTCCACTCTGTTTCCTGAGATCCAGGGTCAACGCAGCCGTCTACCAGCAAGTTTTAGAGCACTTCATGCTTCCTGCTGCTGACCTGCTCTATGGAGATGGAGATTTCAAGTTCCAACAGGACTTGGCGCCTGCACACAGCGCAAAATCTACCCGTGCCTGGTTTACGGACCATGGTATTTCTGTTCTAAATTGGCCCGCCAACTCCCCTGACCTTAGCCCCATAGAAAATCTGTGGGGTATTGTGAAAAGGAAGATGCAGAATGCCAGACCCAAAAACGCAGAAGAGTTGAAGGCCACTATCAGAGCAACCTGGGCTCTCATAACACCTGAGCAGTGCCAGAAACTCATCGACTCCATGACACGCCGCATTAACGCAGTAATTGAGGCAAAAGGAGCTCCAACCAAGTATTGAGTATTGTACATGCTCATATTTTTCATTTTCATACTTTTCAGTTGGCCAACATTTCTAAAAATCCCTTTTTTGTATTAGCCTTAAGTAATATTCTAATTTTGTGACACACGGAATTTTGGATTTTCATTTGTTGCCACTTCAAATCATCAAAATTAAATGAAATAAACATTTGAATGCATCAGTCTGTGTGCAATGAATAAATATAATGTACAAGTTACACCTTTTGAATGCAATTACTGAAATAAATCAAGTTTTTCAAAATATTCTAATTTACTGGCTTTTACCTGTATAAGGCGCACCGGATTATAGGGCGCATTAATGGGGTCATTTGATTTTTTTTTCTACATTGAAAACACTTCCTTGTGGTCTACATAACATGTAATGGTGATTCTTTGGTCAAAATGTTGCATAGATTATGTTTTACAGATCATCTTCAAGCGCAGGATGTGCCGTTTTGTGGGCGGTCTTATTTACGTGGCTCACCTTCGACAGCGTCTTCTCCCCGTCATCTTTGTTGTAGCGGTGTAAGCGTGCAAGGACGGGAGTGGAAGAAGTGTCAAAAGATAGAGCTAACTTTTTAAATGACATTCAGACTTTACTTAAATCAATAACGGAGCAGCATCTCCTCATCCGGAAAACAACAACATAGGAAATGTGTCCCGTGAAAAATCGTCCGACCGGAACTCTCTAATAACTAAAGTTCCTTGGGTGAATAATGTAAACTCACCACACCGGTATGTTTTAGCGCTTTTATGGCGAGTTACTGACAGATATAATAAGTAAGAACTTTACACTACTTTATATTAGAAATGGCAACAGCGGAGGATGTCCCATAAGAAGAAGATTGAGAAAAGAAGAAGCTTATTGATTACGGTGTCGGCACGAACTACAGAAGCGGACCTGTGCACATTTTCAGGACTTATGCAGATCCCAAATACACATCAGCAGATACCAGAAGGTAAGAAAAGTTGGTTTTGCATAATATTGCGAAACAAAACGCCAGATAATATGTATGCTAATAGGTGCCATTTTGCGGTCCTTATACATACACCATAATACTCGTATGTAGAGATGTCCGATAATATCGGCCGATAAATGCTTTAAAATGTAATATCGGAAATTATCAGTATCGGTTTCAAAAAGTAAAATGTATGACTTTTTAAAACGCCGCTGTACGGAGTGGTACACGGACAAAGGGGAGAAGTACAGAGCACCATTAAACCTTAAAGGCACTGGCTTTGCGTGCCGGCCCAATTACATAATACCTACGGCTTTTCACACACACAGGTGAATGCAACTCATACTTGGTCAACAGCCATACAGGTCACACTGAGGGTGGCCGTACAAACAACTTTAACACAGTTACAAATATGCGCCACACTGTGAACCCACACCAAACAAGAATGACAAACACATTTCGGGAGAACACCCGCACCGTAACACAACATAAACACAACAGAACAAATACCCAGAACCCCTTCCAGCACTAACTTTTCCGGGACGCTACAATATACACCCCCGCTACCCCCTACCCTCCCCCCACCTCAACCCCGCCCACCTCAACCTCCTCATGCTTTCTCAGGGAGAGCCTGTCCCAAATTCCAAGCTGCTGTTTTGAGGCATTTAAAAAAAAAAAAAATGCACTTTGTGACTTCAATAATAAATATGGCAGTGCCATGTTGGCATTTTTTTCCATAACATGAGTGTATTTATTTTGGAAAACCTTGTTACATTGTTTAATGCATCTAGCGGGGCATCACAACAAAATTAGGCACAATAATGTGTTAATTCCACGACTGTGTATATCGGTATCGGTTGATGTCGGAATCGGTAATTAAGAGTTGGACAATATCGGAATATCGGCAAAAAAGCCATTATCGGACATCTCTACTCGTATGTTTAATGCACCGACAATACATCAAGCGGTGCGGCTTCATAGCTTACCGAAGTCGTACTAAAAACAATTTGACAGATTTGTGAGCGCCATGTGTAATGTTCTATATTCCCAATGGAACATTTAAATTTTTGGTGTTGTTTACTGCCATCATATTGCAGTCTACACTAGAGATGCGCGGATAGGCAATTATTTCATCCGCAACCGCGTCAGAAAGTCGTCAACCATCCGCCATCCACCCGATGTAACGTTTGATCAGAACTGCACCCGCCCACCATCCGCCCGTTGTTATATATCTAATATTAATAATAAAAAAAAAAAAGGGTGAAAACTACGCGAATTGCACCTTGTGCAGACAAGATTTTTCGATCGGACACGGAGGAATTAGCGATGTAAAAGACCACGTTGGGACAAAAAAACACAAGTCTAATGCCGTTGCTAGCGATACAAGTGGAAAACTTTCAACGTTTTTCGTCGCCCAAACAGATTCTTTGGATGTGATAAATGCCGAAGTTTTATTTACGGAGGCAATAATTGAGCATGGACTTCCAATCGCACTGGCTGATCACATGGGACAGTTAATAATGTAATGCAACCTTTAAAAATCATTACGCGGTGATCGCGATCCCAAAAATAAACTTTTCTTGCATGATAATGTCCAGAAAAATTCGCTTTATATTACTATAGAGTCCTTTTAACGAATGAGTTTGATGGTTTATCACAAACCTTAAATGAAAGAAGTCCTTTGTTCTCCTGCACCATGCATGCGCAATCCTGTCGGCTGTATTTCACAGCACGACATACTGTAAAAAGTGTTTATACTATTTATACTTTCAATTAACAAATTGAAGTCTTGTGAAAGGTTGACAGGATAACTGGCATTAACTGTCAAAATAATTTCAAACTATTGAAGTTAGCTTACAGAATAAACATGTCAATCAACCCATATGATTTTTGCTGTAATATTTTTGTTTTGAAAAGTCACTGTGACTGATAGAAAAGTGATGGTTTTAGCAACATTTTAACCTGTCTGAATGCTAATAGTCATTTTGCGTCGGGGGGCGAAGCCCTGAACCCTCCACCAGGACTTTGTCCTGGACCTACCGGGGCCTGCGGCCCTTGGACCCTGGCTACTAGGTTTTTCTGATTTAAAAGTTGGCAGGTATGGTGAGGTTATAAAGCTTTTGCCTGTTAAAGAAAGGAGAATGATCCAATGCACAGACATTCGCGTGCCACGCTGTCACGACCCAGACGCACACCAGTGCGCAATCATATGGGAGCCGCGCTGAGCGCACCTCCAAGCGCGTCTCGCTGCCGGCGACGGCCAGATATGGGCCCACGCTCCAGCGCCATCCATTTTCAGGGCTAGTTGATTCGGCAGGTGGGTTGTTACACACTCCTTAGCGGGTTCCGACTTCCATGGCCACCGTCCTGCTCTCTATATCAACCAGGGTGAGCCCCACCCCTTTCATGAGCGCACTACGCGCGGAGTGACCCCTGTTACGCGCCCCCGGCAACAGGGGTGGCAAGCAGGTAAGCTGCGCGGGCGGAGCGCGCGGAGTGACCCCTGTTACGAGCCCCCGGCCACGGGGGTGGCGGGCAGGTAAGCTGCTTACCTGCTGCGCGTGACGCCAGCCGCGGCGAAAGCGGACGAGGCGGGGTGTCGGTGCGGTGGGCGCGGTAGTGACCCTGGACGTGCGTCGGGCCCTTCTCGCGGATCGCCTCAGCTACGGCTCCCGGTGGGGCCCTCTCGGGGGAAGGGGCCTCGGTCCCGGACCCCGGCGAGGCGTCCCTTCTCCGCTCCGTAAAAGTGTCCATCTCTTTTCTTTTTTTTTTCTTCTGTTGTGGCATATGCAGCAGGTGCCTGCTCGTTTTTCGTATGTGGGTAACAACATTTAACTATGTATATATATTTCCGAATTGGTTTAACTGCCACCCGCAAAAAAAAAAAAAAAAAAAAAAAAAAAAATTAATCCACCCGACCCGACCCGCGAGCGGATAAAATCTTAGTTTTTTTAATTTCATCCGCCCGATCCGCGGATAATCCGCGGACTCCGCGGTTGTGTCCGCAAACCGCGCATCTCTAGTCTACACGTATCTCTTATGTATGACTGCCATCTACTGATCACACTTGTCATTACATCATGTACCAAATAAAATTGCTTCGAAAGAATGGATTTTTAGTGCGCCTTATAGTCTGAAAAATACGGTAATAAGAAAAAAATTAAACGCTGATAATATTATGCTCGGTCACCTTTACAGTATAAATCGTCTTAAAATAGTCATTACTGGGTTGGTTAGAGTTTTCAGAGTAAGAGCGTATAAGAAGGCACACAGTGCTCCTGGACATGCATCTTAATGACTGCTCTGTTCCCTCCATTCACAGGCCGTGGTTGAGCGTGTGGAAGAGTGAGGTGAGGACTTAGAGAGCATGTTTTTTTGGACGGTGCAGCCTGCAAGGCACCCAAACAGACGAATAATACCATAACAAAAGCCACCCTGTGCACAGAGCAGCCATACCCGACTCCTTCAACCGTGGTCTCATTCCACAGTGATACACACACATATACAGTGCATGTACAGTGCATGTACAGTGCATACAGGGGGCCCGAGCAGCACGCCGAGCGCAGCGCTGCTAGCCTCCTAAGGCAGTAGCTGTTTGTTGCTAAATGAAGGCCGGCATTCTTTGCTTTCCCAGGCAGCTGGGTGCCTGCCAGTCCCCCTGGCCACTGAGTGCCATTTTATTAAGAACAAAATGGAGCCCCTATGAAAGGAGCCTCGCACTGAGCCTGCACAGGTCTCCCTGAACTGAGCCCTCCACGTAAACAAACCGACCCTTAAAGAGACAGGCCTGCAGAACGTGAAGGACCCAGGAAACGCTGGCGGCGTTTCGGCGGCAATTGTTTGAGATTGACAATGAAGGTGCACTTCCACTTCTTTTGACTTCTTTTTTAAAGTTAAAGTTAAAGTTAAAGTAAGTGATTGTCACACACATACTAGGTGTGGTTAAATTTGTCCTCTGCATTTGACCCATCCCCTTGTTCACCCCCTGAGAGGTGAGGGGAGCAGTGGGCAGCAGCAGTGGAATCATTTTTGGTGATTTAACCCCCAATTCCAACCCTTGATGCTGAGTGCCAAGCAGGGAGGTAATGGGGTCCCATTTTTTTTTTTGTCTTTGGTATGACTCGGCCGGGGTTTTTGAACTCACAACCTACCGATCTCAGGGCGGACACTCTAACCACTTGGCCACTGAGTAGGTTTTGCTTAAATTCATTCTTGTTTCTGGTTATCGTTTTTATATTGATATTATCTTGATTTTGTATGTACTTTATGTCATATTGTATTCATTACGGTACTTTTTCGTCACTTAGACTATTGTTTGTCTTTGGAATGCGCTCCCAACAGGTATAAAAGAAAGGGCATCTCTATCCTCCTTCAAAACCGCAATAAAAATACACCTCCAGGCAGCTACAACCCTAAACTAACACCCTTCCCGGACTGTTAATAATCAAATGTAAACAATCAAATGCAGATACCTTTTCTTATGCCTTCTGATCTCTCTCTCTCTCTCTCTCTCTCGCTCTCTCTCTCTGATGACTGATAACAACCAAACCTAACCCCCCCGGCCCCCCTCCACACCCCGGATTGTAAATAATGTAAATAATTCAATGTGATTATCTTGTGTGATGACTGTATTATGATGATAGTATATATCTGATAGTATATATCTGTATCATGAATCAATTTAAGTGGACCCCGACTTAAACAAGTTGAAAAACTTATTGGGGTGTTACCATTTAGTGGTCAATTGTACGGAATATGTACTTCACTGTGCAACCTACTAATAAAAGTCTCAATCAATCAATAATTTAATGGTACACTTATGTGTATATTGTAGGCCATTGGCTCTTTGTTTTATTTTTGCAAAAACGATATATCTATTTTTATATTGCTCTTTTTTATTGTTGATATTAACATCCATCCATCCATCCATTTTCTACCACTTGTCCCCTTTGGGGTGGTGGGGGTTGCTGGAGCCTATCTCAGCTGCACATGGGCAGAAGACGGGGTACACCCTGGACAAGTCGCCATTATTATGTAAACTCCAAGTTATTGGTTTTTTGTTTTTGTTTTTTGTTGTTGCTATTTTTGTGTTACAAAATGTCATTATTGATCATGTTGTACTGCATTGTAATCTTTTGTTTTGTGATTGTGTGATGTTTTTTTTGCATGGAACCCAGGAAGAATAGTCTCCACTGCGGTGTAGACTAATGGGGATTCTTAATAAACTAAACTAAACCAAATGTGTACATCTGTAGCATAATATGCTTGCATTTATGATTCATGCATGACTCACATATCAACAGAGGTGTGGACTCGAGTCACATGACTTGGACTCGAGTCAGACTCGAGTCATGAATTTGATGACTTTAGACTCGACTTGACAAAATGTAAAAAGACTTGCAACTCGACTTAGACTTTAACATCAATGACTTGTGACTTCACTTGGACTTGAGCCTTTTGAATTGACATGACTTGACATGACTTGCTACTTTCCCCAAAACCCAAAGATGAAAAAGTTATTCGGGAGCGCTCCGTATTTTTCATTGTGTACTTGTCTATCAGCGTTGCGTGTGTCAGCTGGTGTGGTCTCAGTACAACAGCCAATCAAATTAGATCTACTTTGTTTTCATCACACAGCATTCATCCAATCAAATTGCAGGACAACCAAGGAAGAAGACATGTCCAAACCACACCCACTGAACAAAAAATGATACCTAAAATAATTTTGTTTGGGTATAAAAATTACGAGGTGGTCAACACAAAACGGTTTGCAGTATGCAACACATGCGGTTCGAAAATTACTGATGGAGAGGCAACAACTTCCAACTTCGTCCGGCATTTGAAGTTGCACAAAGAACGGTAAGTTTTGAATGTAAGAAAACGTTTATTGGCTAAGTAACGTGACTTTTATTTGCTGTGTAGTTAAATCAGTGAGGCTGTAAACTCACTGCTAACGTTATAACGTTATTGCAAACACGGGAATCTGTTGCAGTTCACTACCTTATTCATACTTTTTGTTCAGTGATTTTTTTTAAGCAGGGTTACGTTAGTCAATATATCACACGTAACGTTAGACGGCGGTCAGCAGCACCGCGTATTTTAGCCACCTAAAAAAAAGACAAAAATAGTAAAATAAAGGTCAGTTAAAATGTATACTATATTATGAATATGTGTACCGTTTTAGCTAGCTTTCTGACATACTGTTGGTTGTTTACCTCAGTGGTCCCCAACCACCGGGCCGCGGCCCGGTACTGGTCCGTGGATCGATTGGTATCGGGCCGCACAAGAAATACTTTTTTTTTTCTTTTCTTTTTTTAATTAAATCAACATAAAAAACACAAGATACACTTACAAGTAGTGCACCAACCCCAAAAAACTCCCCCCCCCCCCTTTTGTTCTGGGCATTGAACATGAAGACTCTTCCTTCACTGTTCCGAGTGGCCATGAGAGTCTTGGCAGTGCCTGCCTCCAGTGCTCCAGTGGAGCGAGTTTTCAGCCATGGTGGCATCATACTACGCCCCCATCGTGCACAAATGACTGACAGACTCTTGGCTAATTTGGTCTTTTGCAAATGCAATGCAGCATAGGGCCCTGACATATAAAAAGTACAACTTTTTTGTTATGTTCACGTATATGTCATGTTTTTTCAATGTTAACACTTTTGTACAAATAAGTACATTTGCACTTTATTTTTCAATGTGTTTGTTCTGTAAAGGAATGAGTTAATGTTTAAAATGACTGGTTAATAGTGCTATTATAAAGTGCAATGTCAGCACAATTTTCTTTCCTGCAATTTAAAATGCACTTGTTTTAATAAATAAATACAGCGTTTGAAAAGCATACACAATCTGTGTTAATATATTAGTCTGTGGTTAAAAGGACTTGAAAGGACTCGAAACTCAAAATGCAGGACTTAGGACTTGACTTGAGACTTTCCAGTCTTGACTTTGGACTTGACTCGGGGCTTGCCTGTCTTGACTCGGGACTTGACTCGGACTTGAGGGCAAAGACTTGAGACTTACTTGTGACTTGCAAAACAATGACTTGGTCCCACTATCAATGTACTTTTTGTCCTTAAAAAGTACAAAAAATAAAACTAAAAAAAGAATCCTGAAATAAACCTCTTACAAAAAACTTGAAAAAAATAAATTTTCAAAAAATAAATATTCAAAAATATTATTAAGGTTTGATATTTACACAAGTCTGCTTGCAAATAACATCACTTGTTTCAATTATCTACTTTAAGATAGAAAAATATTAGCTAAAGAGGAAAATACAAATTTTGTGTAATCCATGTAAAAAAAAGAAGGCCTTGACGATTATAAAAACTGACAAAAAAATGAATGATGAATTGATAATAAAATTTACAAATGTTTCAATTCTCTACTTTAAGGTATAAAAATATTAGAGGGGTAAAAGATGAAAATACAAGTTTTGTGTAATCCATGTCAAAAAAGAATACCTTGACAGTTATAAAAACTCACAAAAAAAAATTAATGAATTGATAATAAAATTTACAATTGTGGGACAAACGGTAGAAAATGGATGGATGGATGTTTCAATGTTGTACTTTAAGATAGAAAAATATTAGAAGGGTAAAAGATAAAAATACAAGTTTTATGTAATCCATGTCAAAAAACAATACCTTGACAGTTCTAAAAACTCACAAAAAAAAAAAAAAGATAAATTGATAATAACATTTACAATTGTGGGACAAACGGTAGAAAATGGATGGATGGATGGATGTTTCAATGTTGTACTTTAAGATAGAAAAATATTAGAGGGGTAAAAGCTAAAAATACAAGTTTTGTGTAATCCATGTCAAAAAACAATACCTTGACAATTGTAAAAACTCACAAAAAAAATGAATGATGAATTGATAATACAATTTTCAATTAACTATAAAGTGGTAATTATACTGGGATGGAATTACTAGCATGACCGTAGGCTGGCATCTACAGGTAAAAGCCAGTAAATTAGAATATTTTGAAAAACTTGATTTATTTCAGTAATTGCATTCAAAAGGTGTAACTTGTACATTATATTTATTCATTGCACACAGACTGATGCATTCAAATGTTTATTTCATTTAATTTTGATGATTTGAAGTGGCAACAAATGAAAATCCAAAATTCCGTGTGTCACAAAATTAGAATATTACTTAAGGCTAATACAAAAAAGGGATTTTTAGAAATGTTGGCCAACTGAAAAGTATGAAAATGAAAAATATGAGCATGTACAATACTCAATACTTGGTTGGAGCTCCTTTTGCCTCAATTACTGCGTTAATGCGGCGTGGCATGGAGTCGATGAGTTTCTGGCACTGCTCAGGTGTTATGAGAGCCCAGGTTGCTCTGATAGTGGCCTTCAACTCTTCTGCGTTTTTGGGTCTGGCATTCTGCATCTTCCTTTTCACAATACCCCACAGATTTTCTATGGGGCTAAGGTCAGGGGAGTTGGCGGGCCAATTTAGAACAGAAATACCATGGTCCGTAAACCAGGCACGGGTAGATTTTGCGCTGTGTGCAGGCGCCAAGTCCTGTTGGAACTTGAAATCTCCATCTCCATAGAGCAGGTCAGCAGCAGGAAGCATGAAGTGCTCTAAAACTTGCTGGTAGACGGCTGCGTTGACCCTGGATCTCAGGAAACAGAGTGGACCGACACCAGCAGATGACATGGCACCCCAAACCATCACCCAACCATGCAAATTTTGCATTTCCTTTGGAAATCGAGGTCCCAGAGTCTGGAGGAAGACAGGAGAGGCACAGGATCCACGTTGCCTGAAGTCTAGTGTAAAGTTTCCACCATCAGTGATGGTTTGGGGTGCCATGTCATCTGCTGGTGTCGGTCCACTCTGTTTCCTGACAAACTTTTGTATTAGCCTTAAGTAATATTCTAATTTTGTGACACACGGAATTTTGGATTTTCATTTGTTGCCACTTCAAATCATCAAAATTAAATGAAATAAACATTTGAATGCATCAGTCTGTGTGCAATGAATTAATATAATGTACAAGTTACACCTTTTGAATGCAATTACTGAAATAAATCAAGTTTTTCAAAATATTCTAATTTACTGGCTTTTACCTGTATATATGTGTGTGTATATGTATATATATATACATATTACTTGATTTGGTGAATTCTAGCTGTAAATATACTCCTCCCCTCTTAACCACGCCCCCCCACCCCACTCCCCACCTCCTGAAATCGGAGGTCTCAAGGTTGGCAAGTATGTTTACCAGTCAACCCATTGGTGTTAATTTTCAATCTATCAACATAAAAACAATAATACCAAAATCAAATTACATGATGTTATTTATGTAGTTTGCTCGTTTACCTTGACTGATGTACTAACATGTGGTTTATTTCTTTTACATACGTAGCATTATCTACAAAGAATTGCTATTGTGACATCTAGTGGACACATTTAGAACAGCAGTTTCTTTCATTCCAAAATTTCGGCTCATTTTTATACTTCGCAAACTCATCCCGCGGGCCGGATAAAACCTGTTCGCGGGTCTTATGGTTGACACCCCTTCTCTAGTGGTACGCCAAAGAATCACTTGATTAAAGTAAAGTGGTTTATTGTCCTCTATTCAAACACAGCGTTACTCTTAAATTTGTGTGTAATGTGGCCAAACCTTTTTTAATAAACTTGTTAAATAAAACCTCAGCCTTGTTTTTAATGAATACTTAGGCCTACTACGCCACTGTATTTCAACGATTGGTCATCATGGCGGTACTTAGAGAGCCAAGTGTTTTCTGAGGTGGTACTTAGCAGAGGTGGGACCAAGTCATTGTTTTGCAAGTCACAAGTAAGTCTCAAGTCTTTGCCCTCAAGTCCGAGTCAAGTCCCGAGTCATGACAGGCAAGCCCCGAGTCAAGTCCAAAGTCAAGACTGGAAAGTCTCAAGTCAAGTCCTAAGTCCTGCATTTTGAGTTTCGAGTCCTTTCAAGTCCTTTTAACCACAGACTAATATATTAACACAGATTGTGTATGCTTTTCAAACGCTGTATTTATTTATTAAAACAAGTGCATTTTAAATTGCAGGAAAGAAAATTGTGCTGACATTGCACTTTATAATAGCACTATTAACCAGTCATTTTAAACATTAACTCATTCCTTTACAGAACAAACACATTGAAAAATAAAGTGCAAATGTACTTATTTGTACAAAAGTGTTAACATTGAAAAAACATGACATATACGTGAACATAACAAAAAAGTTGTACTTTTTATATGTCAGGGCCCTATGCTGCATTGCATTTGCAAAAGACCAAATTAGCCAAGAGTCTGTCAGTCATTTGTGCACGATGGGGGCGTAGTATGATGCCACCATGGCTGAAAACTCGCTCCACTGGAGCACTGGAGGCAGGCACTGCCAAGACTCTCATGGCCACTCGGAACAGTGAAGGAAGAGTCTTCATGTTCAATGCCCAGAACAAAAGGGGGGAGAGAGTTGTTTTGGGTTGGTGCACTACTTGTAAGTGTATCTTGTGTTTTTTATGTTGATTTAATTAAAAAAAAGAAAAAGAAAAAAGAAATATTTCTTGTGCGGCCCGATACCAATCGATCCACGGACCAGTACCGGGCCGCGGCCCGGTGGTTGGGGACCACTGAGGTAAACAACCAACAGTATGTCAGAAAGCTAGCTAAAACGGTACACATATTCATAATATAGTATACATTTTAACTGACCTTTATTTTACTATTTTTGTCTTTTTTTAGGTGGCTAAAATACGCGGTGCTGCTGACCGCCGTCTAACGTTACGTGTGATATATTGACTAACGTAACCCTGCTTAAAAAAATCACTGAACAAAAAGTATGAATAAGGTAGTGAACTGCAACAGATTCCCGTGTTTGCAATAACGTTATAACGTTAGCAGTGAGTTTACAGCCTCACTGATTTAACTACACAGCAAATAAAAGTCACGTTACTTAGCCAATAAACGTTATCTCACATTCAAAACTTACCGTTCTTTGTGCAACTTCAAATGCCGGACGAAGTTGGAAGTTGTTGCCTCTCCATCAGTAATTTTCGAACCGCATGTGTTGCATACTGCAAACCGTTTTGTGTTGACCACCTCGTAATTTTTATACCCAAACAAAATTATTTTAGGTATCATTTTTTGTTCACTGACGTGTGGTTTGGACATGTCTTCTTCCTTGGTTGTCCTGCAATCTGATTGGATGAATGCTGTGTGATGAAAACAAAGTAGATCTAATTTGATTGGCTGTTGTACTGAGAGCACAACAGCTGACACACGCAACGCTGATAGACAAGTACACAATGAAAAATACGGAGCGCTCCCGAATAACTTTTTCATCTTTGGGTTTTGGGGAAAGTAGCAAGTCATGTCAAGTCATGTCAATTCAAAAGGCTCAAGTCCAAGTGAAGTCACAAGTCATTGATGTTAAAGTCTAAGTCGAGTTGCAAGTCTTTTTACATTTTGTCAAGTCGAGTCTAAAGTCATCAAATTCATGACTCGAGTCTGACTCGAGTCCAAGTCATGTGACTCGAGTCCACACCTCTGGTACTTAGTGAAAAAAAAGTTAGAGAACCACTGGATTTGTATAAAAATACACAGCAGATTTGGAAAAATGACATTATATTTAATTAATCTTGGACCTTTCAATGTGTTCATCGCACATGTGTATTAAAAATGTATATAGAAAAGTGTACCGTTTTGTAAACACATGTATTGACTTCCAATAGAACATGTGCTCCAAGCGATCTGTGCGATTTATCTTCTAATTACACACACACACACACACACACACACACACACACACACACACGGTATGATGGGCCTGCTGCCAACATCTGTCTTTGATATCATTGAACTAACCGCGTATTGAGGGAGCCCACCAACACCACGGATGGCGTCTGAGTGTGTGTGTGTGCGTGCGTGCGTGCGTGTGTGTGTGTGTTTAGGCGCTTCGGCAGGCCGCGCTTGTGCACTACATAGCCGCGTGTGTGTCCTCGTTTCTGAGAATGTGACTGCATACCAATGCGCGCAATGTGTGTTTACACAGACATGTGAGAACAGTGTGAGTGTGCGCGGTGTGGTCGACCCGCTCGATAGTGAAAGCCGCAGCCCCCCACCACATCAGAGGGCGTGTGGGAGACGGCATGGCAAGGCCAGGAACCAGCCAGCGTCTGCCTGCTGCAGCCACACACACACACACAGACACACACACATTTTTGTATGTGTTAACTTTTTGAGACCTGAGAAAAATGCCTACCTCTTTAGGACCACCCTTTCTAGATATATAAAGATTTGTATTTACAACATTAAGATTATATACATACTATGCAAATATTTAAAAAAAAGTTTGTTGTGAAAAAGGAGTTGGAATTTCAAAAGAAAAAAGTCACAATTTCAGAAAGAAAGAAAAACTTAGAATTTTGGCAGTATTATAATAAAAGTCGTCATTTTACTCAACGCAAGTCAAGATTTTACAAGAAAAACTGAACATCTGTGCAATATTATGATAAAAGTTGGAATTTTACTCAATAACAGTCGCAATTGTTTTTACAAGAAAAGCCTAACATGTTGGCAATTTTATGAAAAGAGTCGTAATTTTACTCGACAAAAGTCACAATTTTATAAGAAAACTTTCAAATGTTGGCAATATTATAATAAAAATAGGAATTTTACTTATTTTCATTTCACTCTAAAAAATGTCACTATTTTACAAGGACAAAAATTGGCAATATTGTGACAAAAGTCAGAATTTTATATGACAAACGTCACGGTGGTGCATTATAAAGTAATCTTTTTACATTAAAAAAAAAGTTATAGTTTTACAAGAAAATATTGCCATATTACAGAAACAGAAAGAATATGAGAAATTGTTCCAATTTTATAAAAATTTTAAAAAAAGTCGACACATTGTGAGAAAAAGGCTGCTTTTAGTTCTTTTTTTTTGTTTGTAGTTGGTTTTTAATTTTCATTATTTGCTTCAAGTTATTACAGTATGTCTCTATATACATATTTATTTTTAATTAATTTTAGCCAAAGGGGGCGCATTTAAATTTCCTACACACACTTGTTATTTCAAATGTTGACCGGAGGGGGAGCACTTTTAAAACCGACACACAGTCCATTTGAAAACTCCCTCCTTTTAGGGACCACCCTAATTTTTTAATAGATTCCACCACCAGGGGTGCAAATGAGACATTATCTATTAGATGCAATGGTTTTCCAGTATTGGGACCATGATTTATGGCCTAACTTGTTCACCCGTCCTCATATAGAAGGTACTTTTCCTTGTTGATGTCTCAAGAAGGGTAGAAATACAAGAAAACACACACACAGACACACACACACACACACACATTTTTGTATGTGTTAACTTTTTGAGACCTGAGAAAAATGCCTACCTCTTTAGGACCACCCTTTCTAGATATATAAAGATTTGTATTTACAACATTAAGATTATATACATACTATGCAAATATTTAAAAAAAAGTTTGTTGTGAAAAAGGAGTTGGAATTTCAAAAGAAAAAAGTCACAATTTCAGAAAGAAAGAAAAACTTAGAATTTTGGCAGTATTATAATAAAAGTCGTCATTTTACTCAACGCAAGTCAAGATTTTACAAGAAAAACTGAACATCTGTGCAATATTATGATAAAAGTTGGAATTTTACTCAATAACAGTCGCAATTTTTTTACAAGAAAAGCCTAACATGTTGGCAATTTTATGAAAAGAGTCGTAATTTTACTCGACAAAAGTCACAATTTTATAAGAAAACTTTAAAATGTTGGCAATATTATAATAAAAATAGGAATTTTACTTATTTTCATTTCACTCTAAAAAAAATGTCACTATTTTACAAGGACAAAAATTGGCAATATTGTGACAAAAGTCAGAATTTTATATGACAAACGTCACTGTGGTGCATTATAAAGTAATCTTTTTACATTAAAAAAAAGTTATAATTTTACAAGAAAATATTGCAATATTACAGAAACAGAAAGAATATGAGAAATTGTTCCAATTTTATAAAAAATTTAAAAAAAAGTCGACACATTGTGAGAAAAAGGCTGCTTTTAGTTCTTTTTTTTTTGTTTGTAGTTGGTTTTTAATTTTCATTATTTGCTTCAAGTTATTACAGTATGTCTCTATATACATATTTATTTTTAATTAATTTTAGCCAAAGGGGGCGCATTTCAATTTCCTACACACACTTGTTATTTCAAATGTTGACCGGAGGGGGAGCACTTTTAAAACCGACACACAGTCCATTTGAAAACTCCCTCCTTTTAGGGACCACCCTAATTTTTTAATAGATTCCACCACCAGGGGTGCAAATGAGACATTATCTATTAGATGCAATGGTTTTCCAGTATTGGGACCATGATTTATGGCCTAACTTGTTCACCCGTCCTCATATAGAAGGTACTTTTCCTTGTTGATGTCTCAAGAACGGTAGAAATACAAGAAAACACACACACAGACACACACACACATTTTTGTATGTGTTAACTTTTTGAGACCTGAGAAAAATGCCTACCTCTTTAGGACCACCCTTTCTAGATATATAAAAATTTGTATTTACAACATTAAGATTATATACATACTATGCAAATATTAAAAAAAAAAGTTTGTTGTGAAAAAGGAGTTGGAATTTCAAAAGAAAAAAGTCACAATTTCAGAAAGAAAGAAAAACTTAGAATTTTGGCAGTATTATAATAAAAGTCGTCATTTTACTCAACGCAAGTCAAGATTTTACAAGAAAAACTGAACATCTGTGCAATATTATGAAAAAAGTTGGAATTTTACTCAATAACAGTCGCAATTTTTTTTTACAAGAAAAGCCTAACATGTTGGCAATTTTATGAAAAGAGTCGTAATTTTACTCGACAAAAGTCACAATTTTATAAGAAAACTTTAAAATGTTGGCAATATTATAATAAAAATAGGAATTTTACTTATTTTCATTTCACTCTAAAAAATTTCACTATTTTACAAGGACAAAAATTGGCAATATTGTGACAAAAGTCAGAATTTTATATGACAAACGTCACGGTGGTGCATTGTAAAGTAATCTTTTTACATTAAAAAAAAAGTTATAATTTTACAAGAAAATATTGCAATATTACAGAAACAGAAAGAATATGAGAAATTGTTCCAATTTTATAAAAATTTTAAAAAAAGTCGACACATTGTGAGAAAAAGGCTGCTTTTAGTTCTATTTTTTTTGTTTGTAGTTGGTTTTTAATTTTCATTATTTGCTTCAAGTTATTACAGTATGTCTCTATATACATATTTATTTTTAATTAATTTTAGCCAAAGGGGGCGCATTTCAATTTCCTACACACACTTGTTATTTCAAATGTTGACCGGAGGGGGAGCACTTTTAAAACCGACACACAGTCCATTTGAAAACTCCCTCCTTTTAGGGACCACCCTAATTTTTTAATAGATTCCACCACCAGGGGTGCAAATGAGACATTATCTATTAGATGCAATGGTTTTCCAGTATTGGGACCATGATTTATGGCCTAACTTGTTCACCCGTCCTCATATAGAAGGTACTTTTCCTTGTTGATGTCTCAAGAAGGGTAGAAATACAAGAAAACACACACACAGACACATTTTTGTATGTGTTAACTTTTTGAGACCTGAGAAAAATGCCTACCTCTTTAGGACCACCCTTTCTAGATATATAAAGATTTGTATTTACAACATTAAGATTATATACATACTATGCAAATATTTTAAAAAAAAGTTTGTTGTGAAAAAGGAGTTGGAATTTCAAAAGAAAAAAGTCACAATTTCAGAAAGAAAGAAAAACTTAGAATTTTGGCAGTATTATAATAAAAGTCGTCATTTTACTCAACGCAAGTCAAGATTTTACAAGAAAAACTGAACATCTGTGCAATATTATGATAAAAGTTGGAATTTTACTCAATAACAGTCGCAATTTTTTTACAAGAAAAGCCTAACATGTTGGCAATTTTATGAAAAGAGTCGTAATTTTACTCTACAAAAGTCACAATTTTATAAGAAAACTTTAAAATGTTGGCAATATTATAATAAAAATAGGAATTTTACTTATTTTCATTTCACTCTAAAAAATGTCACTATTTTACAAGGACAAAAATTGGCAATATTGTGACAAAAGTCAGAATTTTATATGACAAACGTCACGGTGGTGCATTATAAAGTAATCTTTTTACATTAAAAAAAAAGTTATAATTTTACAAGAAAATATTGCAATATTACAGAAACAGAAAGAATATGAGAAATTGTTCCAATTTTATAAAAATTAAAAAAAAAGTCGACACATTGTGAGAAAAAGGCTGCTTTTAGTTCTTTTTTTTTGTTTGTAGTTGGTTTTTAATTTTCATTATTTGCTTCAAGTTATTACAGTATGTCTCTATATACATATTTATTTTTAATTAATTTTAGCCAAAGGGGGCGCATTTCAATTTCCTACACACACTTGTTATTTCAAATGTTGACCGGAGGGGGAGCACTTTTAAAACCGACACACAGTCCATTTGAAAACTCCCTCCTTTTAGGGACCACCCTAATTTTTTAATAGATTCCACCACCAGGGGTGCAAATGAGACATTATCTATTAGATGCAATGGTTTTCCAGTATTGGGACCATGATTTATGGCCTAACTTGTTCACCCGTCCTCATATAGAAGGTACTTTTCCTTGTTGATGTCTCAAGAAGGGTAGAAATACAAGAAAACACACACACAGACACACACACACATTTTTGTATGCGTTAACTTTTTGAGACCTGAGAAAAATGCCTACCTCTTTAGGACCACCCTTTCTAGATATATAAAGATTTGTATTTACAACATTAAGATTATATACATACTATGCAAATATTTAAAAAAAAGTTTGTTGTGAAAAAGGAGTTGGAATTTCAAAAGAAAAAAGTCACAATTTCAGAAAGAAAGAAAAACTTAGAATTTTGGCAGTATTATAATAAAAGTCGTCATTTTACTCAACGCAAGTCAAGATTTTACAAGAAAAACTGAACATCTGTGCAATATTATGATAAAAGTTGGAATTTTACTCAATAACAGTCGCAATTTTTTTACAAGAAAAGCCTAACATGTTGGCAATTTTATGAAAAGAGTCGTAATTTTACTCGACAAAAGTCACAATTTTATAAGAAAACTTTAAAATGTTGGCAATATTATAATAAAAATAGGAATTTTACTTATTTTCATTTCACTCTAAAAAAATGTCACTATTTTACAAGGACAAAAATTGGCAATATTGTGACAAAAGTCAGAATTTTATATGACAAACGTCACGGTGGTGCATTATAAAGTAATCTTTTTACATTAAAAAAAAGTTATAATTTTACAAGGAAATATTGCAATATTACAGAAACAGAAAGAATATGAGAAATTGTTCCAATTTTATAAAAATTTAAAAAAAAGTCGACACATTGTGAGAAAAAGGCTGCTTTTAGTTCTTTTTTTTTTGTTTGTAGTTGGTTTTTAATTTTCATTATTTGCTTCAAGTTATTACAGTATGTCTCTATATACATATTTATTTTTAATTAATTTTAGCCAAAGGGGGCGCATTTCAATTTCCTACACACACTTGTTATTTCATATGTTGACCGGAGGAGGAGCACTTTTAAAACCGACACACAGTCCATTTGAAAACTCCCTCCTTTTAGGGACCACCCTAATTTTTTAATAGATTCCACCACCAGGGGTGCAAATGAGACATTATCTATTAGATGCAATGGTTTTCCAGTATTGGGACCATGATTTATGGCCTAACTTGTTCACCCGTCCTCATATAGAAGGTACTTTTCCTTGTTGATGTCTCAAGAAGGGTAGAAATACAAGAAAACACACACACAGACACAGACACACAGACACACACACACACATTTTTGTATGTGTTAACTTTTTGAGACCTGAGAAAAATGCCTACCTCTTTAGGACCACCCTTTCTAGATATATAAAGATTTGTATTTACAACATTAAGATTATATAAATACTATGCAAATATTTAAAAAAAAGTTTGTTGTGAAAAAGGAGTTGGAATTTCAAAAGAAAAAAGTCACAATTTCAGAAAGAAAGAAAAATTTAGAATTTTGGCAGTATTATAATAAAAGTCGTCATTTTACTCAACGCAAGTCAAGATTTTACAAGACAAACTGAACATCTGTGCAATATTATGATAAAAGTTGGAATTTTACTCAATAACAGTCGCAATTTTTTTTACAAGAAAAGCCTAACATGTTGGCAATTTTATGAAAAGAGTCGTAATTTTACTCGACAAAAGTCACAATTTTATAAGAAAACTTTAAAATGTTGGCAATATTATAATAAAAATAGGAATTTTACTTATTTTCATTTCACTCTAAAAAAAAATGTCACTATTTTACAAGGACAAAAATTGGCAATATTGTGACAAAAGTCAGAATTTTATATGGCAAACGTCACGGTGGTGCATTATAAAGTAATCTTTTTACATTAAAAAAAAAGTTATAATTTTACAAGAAAATATTGCAATATTACAGAAACAGAAAGAATATGAGAAATTGTTCCAATTTTATAAAAATTTAAAAAAAAGTCGACACATTGTGAGAAAAAGGCTGCTTTTAGTTCTTTTTTTTTTGTTTGTAGTTGGTTTTTAATTTTCATTATTTGCTTCAAGTTATTACAGTATGTCTCTATATACATATTTATTTTTAATTAATTTTAGCCAAAGGGGGCGCATTTCAATTTCCTACACACACTTGTTATTTCAAATGTTGACCGGAGGGGGAGCACTTTTAAAACCGACACACAGTCCATTTGAAAACTCCCTCCTTTTAGGGACCACCCTAATTTTTTAATAGATTCCACCACCAGGGGTGCAAATGAGACATTATCTATTAGATGCAATGGTTTTCCAGTATTGGGACCATGATTTATGGCCTAACTTGTTCACCCGTCCTCATATAGAAGGTACTTTTCCTTGTTGATGTCTCAAGAAGGGTAGAAATACAAGAAAACACACACACAGACACAGACACACACACACACACACATTTTTGTATGTGTTAACTTTTTGAGACCTGAGAAAAATGCCTACCTCTTTAGGACCACCCTTTCTAGATATATAAAGATTTGTATTTACAACATTAAGATTATATACATACTATGCAAATATTTAAAAAAAAAGTTTGTTGTGAAAAAGGAGTTGGAATTTCAAAAGAAAAAAGTCACAATTTCAGAAAGAAAGAAAAATTTAGAATTTTGGCAGTATTATAATAAAAGTCGTCATTTTACTCAACGCAAGTCAAGATTTTACAAGAAAAACTGAACATCTGTGCAATATTATGATAAAAGTTGGAATTTTACTCAATAACAGTCGCAATTTTTTTTACAAGAAAAGCCTAACATGTTGGCAATTTTATGAAAAGAGTCGTAATTTTACTCGACAAAAGTCACAATTTTATAAGAAAACTTTCAAATGTTGGCAATATTATAATAAAAATAGGAATTTTACTTACTTTCATTTCACTCTAAAAAATGTCACTATTTTACAAGGACAAAAATTGGCAATATTGTGACAAAAGTCAGAATTTTATATGACAAACGTCACGGTGGTGCATTATAAAGTAATCTTTTTACATTAAAAAAAAAGTTATAATTTTACAAGAAAATATTGCAATATTACAGAAACAGAAAGAATATGAGAAATTGTTCCAATTTTATAAAAATTTAAAAAAAAGTCGACACATTGTGAGAAAAAGGCTGCTTTTAGTTCTTTTTTTTTTGTTTGTAGTTGGTTTTTAATTTTCATTATTTGCTTCAAGTTATTACAGTATGTCTCTATATACATATTTATTTTTAATTAATTTTAGCCAAAGGGGGCGCATTTCAATTTCCTACACACACTTGTTATTTCATATGTTGACCGGAGGGGGAGCACTTTTAAAACCGACACACAGTCCATTTGAAAACTCCCTCCCTTTAGGGACCACCCTAATTTTTTAATAGATTCCACCACCAGGGGTGCAAATGAGACATTATCTATTAGATGCAATGGTTTTCCAGTATTGGGACCATGATTTATGGCCTAACTTGTTCACCCGTCCTCATATAGAAGGTACTTTTCCTTGTTGATGTCTCAAGAAGGGTAGAAATACAAGAAAACACAGACACACACACACCACACTTACCCGTGCACCTATTGACGCATACTGCGTCTTACACTCACTGTCTCCTCACCTCGCACCCCCTATTGCACACACACACTCACACACATTTAACACTCATCGCACCACAAGTCCTATTTGGCGGTCACCCTGTGGGCCAAGGATGCAGTCTGCAGCCCAGGGAGATGTTTGTGTTTGCACACTTTCTCACACACCAGCGCTGACTGAGCAGGAGGGGAGAGGAGGGATCCAAAATACTGCAGGCTTTCTACTGCGGTGCCGCTGTCACTCAATGGCGTGCGGGGATGAATGAAAATGAAAATACCGCTGTTTGTTTATTTATCAACTCAAAGCGCTTCGGGGCGCGGGAATAAAGAAAAAGAAAAAAATAGGCATGAGAAAATCGCTGAAAATCAGGTAATTGCCGAGGCGCACGCTTGCACACACAGAAGCAGCATGTCTACTTTTACTGTACAGACGGGTTTTAATGTATTATTTTCTTGTATCTACTAAACATACTAAAATGAATCTAATGCAGGTCAAAATACACGAAACAGTTCAATATATTGGAAAAACAACCACCTGTATAGTAACTTGTTCATAGTTTTAGAGTGATTTACCACATGGGGTCCCCCAGGGCTCAATCCTTGCCCCAATTTTATTTGCGCTTTACCTTCTCCCCCTTGGTTCTATTTTTAGGAAGTACAGTATTGCATTTCATTTTTATGCCGATGATTGCCAGATTTATTTTCCCATGGCACAAAATAACACGGTTCAACGTCTTATTGACTGCCTGCACGACATCAAAGTCTGGCTTTCAGCTAACTTCCTGAGCCTAAATGAAGATAAAACAGAAGTTATGTTGTTCGGTCCAAGTCGCTCTCCCTCCCCCAACGTTGACCTCGGCACTCTGACCCCGTATCTCAGCGACTGTGTCACAAACCTGGGGGTAAAGTTTGACTCAGATTTTAAATTCGAAAAACAAATCAGCAGCGTCGTTCAAAAAAGCTTTTATCAATTACGCCAAATAGCGAAAGTGAAACCGCTTCTATCAAGACATGATCTTGAGAAATTAATGCACGCTTTTATCTCGACTCGTCTTGATTATTGTAATGCCCTGTATGTTGGCATTAGCCAGGCCTCCCTCGCCCGCCTGCAGCTCGTGCAGAACTCTGCTGCTCGTCTGCTAACACAGACCCGCAGACGTGAGCACATCACCCCTATTTTAGCGTCCCTTCACTGGCTCCCTGTGCGTTACCGAATACATTTTAAACTCCTTTTATTTGTTTTTAAATGTCTAAACAACCTCGCGCCAACCTATCTCTCCGACCTCCTTCAGCCTTACTGCCCCACCCGATCCTTAAGATCAGCCGATCAGCTGCTGTTGACGGTCCCTGACACAAGGCTGAAGCTTAGAGGTGACAGAGCTTTCGCCGTTGCTGCTCCCAAGCTCTGGAACAACCTACCCCTGAGTGTTAGACAAGCCTCCTCTCTTCCTGTTTTTAAATCTCTCTTAAAAACATACTTTTATTCCATGGCTTTTAACACTGAGTGATATCCATCCTGCAATGGCGCCCCATAATACACCTGCTGTGATCCTGTTTTTATGTTTTTATTAATTCTATTTTAATTATTTATTTTTTATCGTGTTCTGTTTGTGTTGTGTTGTGTTTGCTCAGTACTCGTTTTATCTTTTAACCTGCTCATTGTACAGCACTTTGGCTACCCCTGTGGTAAATTTTAAATGTGCTCTATAAATAAAGTTGATTTGATTTGATTTGATACCATACCAACATTCCAAAGTTCTGAATTTACTTTAAATGTTCCAAATATAGGCAGCACGGTGGAAACAGGGGTTAGTGCATGTGCCTCACAATACAAAGGTCCTGAGTAGTCCTGAGTTCAATCCCGGGCTCGGGATCTTTCTGTGTGGAGTTTGCATGTTCTCCCCGTGACTGCGTGGGTTCCCTCCGGGTACTCCGGCTTCCTCCCACCTCCAAAAACATGCACCTGGGGATAGGTTGATTGGCAACACTAAATTGGCCCTAGTGTGTGAATGTGAGTGTGAATGTTGTCTGTCTATCTGTGTTGGCCCTGCGATGAGGTGACGACTTGTCCAGGGTGTAGAACGCCTTCTGCCCGAATGCAGCTGAGATAGGCGCCAGCACCCCCCGCAACCCCGAAAGGGACAAGCGGTAGAAAATGGATGGATGGATGTTCCAAATATATTAATTGTTCTTTCTGTATGATGGTTCTGGTGTACATGTTCAGTCAACAAAAATCAGCTGTGTCAAAGCTCCCCGGGACGGCATGTTGGTGACTCCTGCACTGAGAGGACTACTAACAAAGAATAAGGCAAGTTGCATTAAATCAATCGATCAAACTCATCAATTTCCACCTATTAGTGTTAAATTGATGTAAATACGTGGCTCTTCAAGTATCACCATAATGAGCAACATTAAAATACAGTAGCGTAGTAGGCATAAGTATTTATCAAAAACAAGGCAGGGGTTTTATTTAACAAGTACAAGTATAGTTTTAACCAGGGGTCCCCAAACTACGGCCCGCGAGCCGGATACGGCGTCCAAAATCTTGCCCGCTGGTAGTACCAATCCATCCATCTTCTTCCGCTTATCCGAGGTCGGGTCGCGGGGGCAGCAGCCTAAGCAGGGAAGCCCAGACTTCCCTCTCCCCAGCCACTTCGTCCAGCTCCTCCCGGGGGATCCCGAGGCGTTCCCAGGCCAGCCGGGAGACATAGTCTTCCCAACGTGTCCTGGGTCTTCCTCATGGCCTCCTACCGGTCGGACATGCCCTAAACACCTCCTTAGGGAGGCGCTCGGGTGGCATCCTGACCAGATGCCCGAACCACCTCATCTGGCTCCTCTCGATGTGGAGGAGCAGCGGCTTTACTTTGAGCTCCCCCCGGATGACAGAGCTTCTCACCCTATCTCTAAGGGAGAGCCCCGCCACCCGGCGGAGGAAACTCATTTCGGCCGCTTGTACCCGTGATCTTGTCCTTTCGGTCATAACCCAAAGCTCATGACCATAGGTGAGGATGGGAACGTAGATCGACCGGTAAATTGAGAGCTTTGCCTTCCGGCTCAGCTCCTTCTTCACCACAACGGATCGATACAGCGTCCGCATTACTGAAGACGCCGCACCGATCCGCCTGTCGATCTCACGATCCACTCTTCCCTCACTCGTGAACAAGACTCCGAGGTACTTGAACTCCTCCACTTGGGGCAAGATCTCCTCCCCAACCCGGAGATGGCACTCCACCCTTTTCCGGGCGAGAACCATGGACTCGGACTTGGAGGTGCTGATTCTCATCCCAGTCGCTTCACACTCAGCTGCGAACCGATCCAGTGAGAGCTGAAGATCCTGGCCAGATGAAGCCATCAGGACCAAATCATCTGCAAAAAGCAGAGACCTAATCCTGCAGTCACCAAACCGGATCCCCTCAACGCCTTGACTGCGCCTAGAAATTCTGTCCATAAAAGTTATGAACAGAATCGGTGACAAAGGGCAGCCTTGGCGGAGTCCAACCCTCACCGGAAACGTGTCCGACTTACTGCCGGCAATGCGAACCAAGCTCTGACACTGATCATACAGGGAGCGGACCGCCACAATCAGACAGTCCGAAACCCCATACTCTCTGAGCACTCCCCACAGGACTTCCCGAGGGACACGGTCGAATGCCTTCTCCAAGTCCACAAAGCACATGTAGACTGGTTGGACTGGTAGTATTACTGGTAGTTTACTTGGTACTTGGTAGTACCAAGTAAAAAAAAAAAAAAAATACATTTTTTATTTTTTAAATTTATTTATTATTTTTTTAACTTGTTCTTTTTCACCCATCCATCAATCCATTTCCTACCGCTTGTTACTGAGTCTCCTAGGCAGATACGGCACGCCAGCGTCCAAAATCCGGCCCGCGAGTAGTCCCGACGAAAAAAAAAAGAATGGTATTTATACATTTCTTTTAATATGTCCTTTTTCGCCCATCCTTCAATCCATTTTCTACCGCTTGTTATTGGGTCTCCTAGCCGCTCGAGCAAATCATATTGTCTAAAAATGCATTTTCCCAGTGGTAACGGGACGTCATCACGCTTGCGCCACAAAGGCGGCAAATGCGCGATCTTTCAGTCAATTAGTGCACGAGGGGAAAAAATGGCGAAATCGTTGGGGAAACATAAATTAGACTCAGAGTGTAGAGTTTTTAAACATCAGTGGACAAATGACTTTTGTTCAGTTTAAGGAAAAGACAGTTTAGATTGTATTTATTTATAAATATATATATATATATATATATATATATATATATATATACATATATATATATATATATACATATATATATATATATATATATATATATATATATATATATATATATATATATATATATGTCTTAATAAGGTTATGAACAATGCAACATTTGACGTCACTATGGGAAGTTTTGACGGAGCAGAAACGTGTGAACTCGTTGGGAGTTTCCTCCTCTCCCAGCTCGCTAGCCTCAATCTGAACCTTGGTATTTACCGTGATGACGGACTGGCAGTGTGTCGCGCCTCGCCAAGGAGCAGCGAGAATACCAAGAAGCGCATATGCCAAATTTTCAAAGAGAACGGCCTACGGATCACGATTGAAGCCAACAAGCAAACCGTCAACTTTCTTGACGTCACTTTCAACCTGAGAAATAACAGCTACCAACCATTCACGAAACCCAACACAACACTCCAATACGTGCACCATGACAGCAACCACCCACCCACCACCACGAAAAGAATACCTACCGGAATCAATAAAAGGCTATCGATGCTGTCATCTAGCAAAGCTGAATTTGACCAAGCAACCCCCCCGTACCAAAAAGCCCTTGATGAAAGCGGATACAATTTCACCCTCACCTATGAACCCACGCCAGGAAACCAGCCAAAAAAGAACAGAAAACGAAACGGCATCATCTGGTACAACCCCCCATACAGCAAAAACGTCTCAACGAACATTGGACACAAATTCCTCAAACTGATTGACAAACACTTTCCCAAAGACAACAACCTAAGAAAAGTATTCAACAAGAACAACATCAAATTGAGCTACAGCTGCATGAACAATATACGACAAATCATCTCAAACCACAACAAAACAATTGCAAATGAGCCGTCGACCCCCAGTCAGAACGACTCCAAAACCAACAAAGCATGTAACTGTCGAAAGAAACCTGATTGCCCCCTCAACGGGGGATGCTTACAAACATCAGTTGTCTACCAATCTAAGGTAATACGCAAGGACATTAACACATCCGACACATATGTAGGATTAACCGAGGGTGAATTCAAAACCAGATGGAACAACCACAAGGCTTCTTTCAGGAACAAAAACCTGCGAAATACCACAGAACTCAGCAAACACATTTGGGACCCCAAAGACAATAATGTTGAATATTCAATAACATGGCAAATTCTTGCATCCAGCACACCTTACAATAGTGGTAATAAAAGATGCAACCTATGCTTGAAAGAGAAACTGTTTATTATCTACCGTCCAGACCTGTCATCCCTCAACAAGCGCAGCGAAATTGTAACAACATGCCGCCATAGACGGAAACACCTCCTAGGTAACACATGAACCAATCACCACGCCCCTAGGCCAGCCTGTACCCACCCACTCTGTGCCCTATATAAACCATGGTATGCGAATGCTCCCATTAAAATCTCCTGACGATTGAGGGTACCCCCCTCATGAAACAGGCCTGTAGAGATGAAATAGTCTTGTGATTTTTTTCCCCACACATACATATATATATATACATATATATATATATATATATATATTAGAAATGCGCGGTTTGCGGGCACAACCGCGGAGTCCGCGGATTATCCGCGGATCGGGCGGATGAAATTTAAAAAAATTTGATTTTATCCGCGGGTCGGGTCGGATCGGGTCGGGCGATTGAAATTAAAAAAAATTAGATTTTAAATAGATTCAGGCGGGTGGCAGTTAAACCAATTGGGAAATATATATACATAGTTAAATGTTGTTACCCACATACGAAAAATGAGCAGGCACCTGCTGCATATGCCACAACAGAAGAAAAAAAAAGAAAAGAGATGGACACTTTTACGGAGCGGAGAAGGGACGCCTCGCCGGGGTCCGGGACCGAGGCCCCTTCCCCCGAGAGGGCCCCACCTGGAGCCGTAGCTGAGGCGATCCACGAGAAGGGCCCGACGCACGTCCAGGGTCACTACCGCGCCCACCGCACCGACACCCCGCCTCGTCCGCCTTCGCCGCGGCCGGCGTCACGCGCAGCAGGTAAGCAGCTTACCTGCCCGCCACCCCCGTGGCCGGGGGCTCGTAACAGGGGTCACTCCGCGCGCTCCGCCCGCGCAGCTTACCTGCCTGCCACCCCTGTTGCCGGGGGCGCGTAACAGGGGTCACTCCGCGCGCAGTGCGCTCACGAAAGGGGTGGGGCTCACCCTGGTTGATATAGAGAGCAGGACGGTGGCCATGGAAGTCGGAACCTGCTAAGGAGTGTGTAACAACCCACCTGCCAAATCAACTAGCCCTGAAAATGGATGGCGCTGGAGCGTCGGGCCCATACCCGGCCGTCGCCGGCAGCGAGACGCGCTTGGAGGTGCGCTCAGCGCGGCTCCCATATGATTGCGCACTGGTGTGCGTCTGGGTCGTGACAGCGTGGCACGCGAAAGTCTGTGCTGCATTGGATCAGTCTCCTTTCTTTAACAGGCAAAAGCTTTATAACCTCACCATACCTGCCAACTTTTGAAATCAGAAAAACCTAGTAACCAGGGTCCAAGGGCCGCAGGCCCCGGTAGGTCCAGGACAAAGTCCTGGTGGAGGGTTCAGGGCTTCGCCCCCCGACGCAAAATGATTATTAGCATTCAGACAGGTTAAAATGTTGCTAAAACCATCACTTTTCTATCAGTCACAGTGACTTTTCAAAACAAAAATATTACAGCAAAAATCATATGGGTTGATTGGCATGTTTATTCTGTAAGCTAACTTCAATAGTTTGAAATTATTTTGACAGTCAATGCCAGTTATCCTGTCAACCTTTCACAAGACTTCAATTTGTTAATTGAAAGTATAAACAGTATTAACACTTTTTACAGTAAACAAATGGTAAAACAGTACTAAACAATTCCATTAAAAAAAAAATTGGTGTCATTATTAACTTTCTGTCCAAGCTTGTATAATCCACTGCCTTGTTCAATTGTAAAAAATATTCTGTGCCTAAAATTCACATTTCAATCACAATTATCATACTGTAAACATGGTAAGCTAACTTCATTAAAATTAATAGTCCTGTCAATAGCATGGAATTACAATTCAAATGTAGTTTTTTTGTAAGCCTTTCAAAAGAATTCAAAATATGAAAAATTAATGAAAATTAATTGAAGCCATCAGACACTTGAAAAGTGGCACATCACATCTCTAATGTAATCATTTTAACTTTTCAACAGAAATAGCACTGCAAAAATATTAAGGACATACTTCTGTATTTTGGTAGTTATGCTGTCAACATTTAACAAGATTTCTTCAACTTGGACTTGAAAGCATAAATAGTATAAACACTTTTAACAGTATGTCGTGCTGTGAAATACAGCCGACAGGATTGCGCACCAAACACGAAGCAAGGCCAAAGCGCATATGCATGGTGCAGGAGAACAAAGGACTTCTTTCATTTAAGGTTTGTGATAAACCATCAAACTCATTCGTTAAAAGGACTCTATAGTAATATAAAGCGAAATTTTCTGGACATTATCATGCAAGAAAAGTTTATTTTTGGGACCGCGATCACCGCGTAATGATTTTTAAAGGTTGCATTACAAACATTTAACTGTCCCATGTGATCAGCCAGTGCGATTGGAAGTCCATGCTCAATTATTGCCTCCGTAAATAAAACTTCGGCATTTATCACATCCAAAGAATCTGTTTGGGCGACGAAAAACGTTGAAAGTTTTCCACTTGTATCGCTAGCAACGGCATTAGACTTGTGTTTTTTTGTCCCAAAGTGGTCTTTTACATCGCTAATTCCTCCGTGTCCGATCGAAAAATCTTGTCTGCACAAGGTGCAATTCGCGTAGTTTTCACCCTTTTTTTTTTTTTAATTAATGAAAAACCGTATTTTTTATCACTGCAACCGTAACCCGGAATAGGTTGATGAAAACCGTACGAATTACGGGAAAACCGGAGTAGTTGGCAGGTGCCTCACTAATGCCTTGCATCGTCTATATTAGATATAACGGGCGGGTGCGGGCGGATGGCGGGCGGGTGCAGTTCTGATCAAACGTTACATCGGGTGGATGGCGGATGGTTGACGACTTTCTGATGCGGTTGCGGATGAAATATTTGCCTATCCGCGCATCTCTAATATATATATATATATATATATATATATATATATATATATATATATACTGTATTTTTCGGCGTATAAGTCGCTCCGGAGTATAAATCGCACCCGTCGAAAATGCATAATAAAGAAGGAAAAAACATATATAAGTCGCACTGGAGTATAAGTCGCATTTTTTGGATACATTTATTTGATAAAACCCAACACCAAGAATAGACATTTGAAAGGCAATTTAAAATAAATAAAGAATAGTGAACAACAGGCTGAATAAGTGTATGTTATATGAGGCATAAATAACCAACTGAGAACGTGCCTGGTATGTTGACGTAACATATTATGGTAAGAGTCATTCAAATAACTAAAACATATAGAACATGCTATACGTTTACCAAACAATCTGTCACTCATCGCTAAATCCCATGAAATCTTATACGTCTAGTCTCTTACGTGAATGAGCTAAATAATATTATTTGATATTTTACGCTGATGTGTTAATAATTTCACACATAAGTCGCTCCTGAGTAAAAGTCGCACCCCCGGCCAAACTATGAAAAAAACTGCGGCTTATAGTCCGAAAAATACGACATATATATATATATATATACACACAGGTAAAAGCCAGTAAATTAGAATATTTTGAAAAACTTGATTTATTTCAGTAATTGCATTCAAAAGGTGTAACTTGTACATTATATTTATTCATTGCACACAGACTGATGCATTCAAATGCTTATTTCATTTAATTTTGATGATTTGAAGTGGCAACAAATGAAAATCCAAAATTCCGTGTGTCACAAAATTAGAATATTACTTAAGGCTAATACAAAAAAGGGATTTTTAGAAATGTTGGCCAACTGAAAAGTATGAAAATGAAAAATATGAGCATGTACAATACTCAATACTTGGTTGGAGCTCCTTTTGCCTCAATTACTGCGTTAATGCGGCGTGGCATGGAGTCGATGAGTTTCTGGCACTGCTCAGGTGTTATGAGAGCCCAGGTTGCTCTGATAGTGGCCTTCAACTCTTCTGCGTTTTTGGGTCTGGCATTCTGCATCTTCCTTTTCACAATACCCCACAGATTTTCTATGGGGCTAAGGTCAGGGGAGTTGGCGGGCCAATTTAGAACAGAAATAACATGGTCCGTAAACCAGGCACGGGTAGATTTTGCGCTGTGTGCAGGCGCCAAGTCCTGTTGGAACTTGAAATCTCCATCTCCATAGAGCAGGTCAGCAGCAGGAAGCATGAAGTGCTCTAAAACTTGCTGGTAGACGGCTGCGTTGACCCTGGATCTCAGGAAACAGAGTGGACCGACACCAGCAGATGACATGGCACCCCAAACCATCACCCAACCATGCAAATTTTGCATTTCCTTTGGAAATCGAGGTCCCAGAGTCTGGAGGAAGACAGGAGAGGCACAGGATTCACGTTGCCTGAAGTCTAGTGTAAAGTTTCCACCATCAGTGATGGTTTGGGGTGCCATGTCATCTGCTGGCGTCGGTCCACTCTGTTTCCTGAGATCCAGGGTCAACGCAGCCGTCTACCAGCAAGTTTTAGAGCACTTCATGCTTCCTGCTGCTGACCTGCTCTATGGAGATGGAGATTTCAAGTTCCAACAGGACTTGGCGCCTATATATATATATATATATATATATATATAGCGCGGCCCCTGGTCAAATTTTTTTAACCCAATACGGCCCCAGGGTCAAAAAGTTTTTTAAGGTTTTAACAGTAACACTGTGTTAGAATATAAGAAAATAAAAGACTGTACTTTAATCAAGTGATTCTTTCGCCGTACTATTAGATGGCCTACACCTGCGTACTACAGTTTGAGAATGACTGATGTACTGGATTAAACAGCAAACTAGTCCAGATTAAAGCAACCGGTCTCTGCTGGTCGAATCCAATAAATGCACTCAGCGCAATTAAACAACTGATTCTTAAAAGGTGCCATATGTAAAATTGTAATGTCAAGTCATCATTAAATCGCCCTGATATGTCAAAAGGTATTAACACATTATGTTATTTTTGAATACCACTATAACTGTAGGGACGGCGTGGCGCAGTGGAAGAATGGCCGTGCGCGACCCGAGGGTCCCTGGTTCAATCCCCACCTAGTACCAACCTCGTCATGTACGTTGTGTCCTGAGCAAGACACTTCACCCTTGCTCCTGATGGGTGCTGGTTAGCGCCTTGCATGGCAGCTCCCTCCATCAGTGTGTGAATGTGTGTGTGTGAATGGGTAAATGTGGAAGTAGTGTCAAAGCGCTTTGAGTACCTTGAAGGTAGAAAAGCGCTATACAAGTACAACCCATTTAACTGATAACGGTAGTTCAGCAGGGATATGCTCATTTCACAATTCGATTTACAGTCCCGGAATCTTATTGTTTTCATTTCGATGCCCCGCCCTCCACCGTTTGACCAATTAGAAAGCCTGTGAGTGTGTCACATCCAGGATGCCAGTTACGCACCGCCATCTTCGTCGAGCTACTGCCACTGGTAAAGTTACTAAACATGTCAGACCTTAGTAAATCTAAAAGGCCTTGTTACAATTCTAAACTTATTCATGACTAAGCCAGGAACAAAACAAAGATTTGTATCGGGGATGTCTTTGAAAGATGGAAACAATTGAAGGTGGAGAAGATTTTTTCATCTGATGCCAAACTTGCTAATTTCCTCCTTGATAGGTAAGTAAGGAATGTACGTTTTCTTATTACTTGTAATAAATGGAAATGAACATTTGGTATGTAAACTATATTGTCCAATACAGTATACAGTAATAACCCCCTCTGGAGGGGGGGTTATTACAATATTTGCAAGCAGGGTAACGTTTTCTGTGGTCTGGAACAACATGCCGCACAAACAACTATGAGAAATACAGCTAATGTGTCATAAATTAAATACAAAGAGGACATAAGTAAAGAAAATTAAATGAGCTGAAATATACCTACAAACGAGGCATAATGATGCAATATGTACATACAGCTAGCCAAAATAGCATGTTAGCATCGATTAGCTTGCAGTCATGGTTTGACCGAATAGGCCAGCAAATCAATAAAATCAACAAAGCTCACCTTTGTGCGTACACGCACAGCATAAAATGTTTGGTGGACAAAATGAGACAAAGAAGGAGTGGCATAAAACACATATTTCTGTGGCAGCGTCAGAGAAAGTTGTACATGCAAACAAACTACGATGAGTTCGGGGATCGCTGAAATCAGTAGGACAAAACGTTGCTTGTCTGTGAAGCATGTATAACATAAACAGTGGGATTTCCAACAATTAAGGTTTGTGTCATGTTTGTTCTATTACAGAAAATATATTAAAACAAAAACTTCCTTTTTTTTTCTCTTCTTCATCTTTTTCTATTTTCACACATCTCTGAAAGAGGTCCAGGGAGCCACTAGGGCGGCGCTCAAGAGGTTGTAGGTTGTAGGTGTACCTAATGCTGTGGCCACTGTGACGTACTAATTTCACAAGTGTGAATTGGTGATGCGCGCCATCCCGCCTCCTAATATCCTAACAGGTCGGGCCTTGCAAGTCACACAATTTCTCACGCTGACACGCACACATGTGCAGACGCACACAAGAAAGGCAAGCACAAGTGGAGGTCACCCACGGGTGAGCGAAAGCTCCAAGTGGTGTTTTTACTTGTGGTGGACGCACATCAATTTCAAGGAAATTGCTCGGCCCATTATTGGAAAGTGTTACCGGAATGTCAATTAAGGGGGAAGTTTTTAACCTCGCACCACACAAATAAACAGTCTACCCCCCCCACCCCTTATTAAAGGCAGTGTCAGCGCAGACAGAGAGTCTGGAGGGGGGTATGAGCCGGGATGGAGGACGGGAGGCCCGGGAAGAGGGGAGGAGAGAGGACAGGAGATTTGGAGCGCTCAAAGAAATGCTTTTGGCCCTCCTTTTGTGCCTGAGGGCCCTACACCCTGAGAACCACTCCAAAAAAGCTGGGCTCTGGCGCACTTAGGGCGAACCCCAACAGGCAGGGGATCTGTGTGACAACTGCATGGATCCTGGGGTGCTGCGGCGCTGCAGCGGAGGGGAGACGGAGGAATGCAAATGTGCCGATACTGCAACGATGGCGGCGAAAGAATGTTGTGCGGAAGCGGAGGAGGAGGAATCAAAAGTGTTTGTTTTGTACTGGCTTACTTGGAAAAACATGCTGGGTGTTAAGGAAAATAGATGAGTGAGAGGCGTGTGTGTGTGTGCGTGTGTGTGTGTGTGTGTGTGTGTGTGTGTGTGTGTGTGTGTGTGTGTGTGTGTGTGTGTGTGTGAAAAGTAAGGACTGGAGCAATGCAATCAAGCACTTATCAAATCAAAATATAAGTGTTTTTTTGGAACGCCACAATCAACACAGATTTGTCAGAACCAGAAGGTTGTTGAGTTTTTTTTGTGTGTTTTTTTTTTTAAGTGACAGATGGAAAATTGTATATTTTAATAAATCAAACATGCGAGAGTCGAGAAGCTTTTTGGCTGAGAGAGGAATTAAAGCCAAATATTTTGAAATGTATTTCCGTGAAAGCCATATAATATTTTTTTAACACCGGATACAACTAAGTGCGTGCATTTTTAAGAAAGACCAACATTTCTCTTGTTCTTTTTAATAACATTGTCATTCTAAAGCTAACCAATAATAAATCGATACCGTCGATCATAATATTTTATTAGAGCGTATCAAAACACGTATTGGTATGTCAGACTTAGCTTTGTCGTGGTTTAACTCTTATCTTACTGACAGGATGCAATGCGTCTCCCATAATAATGTGACCTCGGACTATGTTAAGGTAACGTGCGGAGTTCCTCAGGGTTCGGTTCTTGGCCCTGCACTTTTTAGTATTTACATGCTGCCGCTAGGCGACATCATACGCAAATACGGTGTTAGCTTTCATTGCTATGCTGATGACACCCAACTCTACATGCCCCTAAAGCTGACCAACACGCCGGATTGTAGTCAGCTGGAGGCGTGTCTTAATGAAATTAAACAATGGATGTCCGCTAACTTCTTGCAACTCAACGCCAAGAAAACGGAAATGCTGATTATCGGTCCTGCTAAACACCGACATTTATTTAATAATACCACCTTAACATTTGACAACCAAACAATTACACAAGGCGAATCAGTAAAGAATCTGGGTATTATCTTCCACCCAACTCTCTCGTTTGAATCACACATTAAGAGTGTTACTAAAACGGCCTTCTTTCATCTCCGTAATATCGCTAAAATTCGTTCTATTTTATCCACTAGCGACGCTGAGATCATTATTCATGCGTTCGTTACGTCTCGTCTCGACTACTGTAACGTATTATTTTCGGGTCTCCCTATGTCTAGCATTAAAAAATTACAGTTGGTACAAAATGCGGCTGCTAGACTTTTGACAAGAACAAGAAAGTTTGATCATATTACGCCTATACTGGCTCACCTGCACTGGCTTCCTGTGCACTTAAGAAGTGACTTTAAGGTTTTACTACTTACGTATAAAATACTACACGGTCTAGCTCCGTCCTATCTTGTCGATTGCATTGTACCATATGTCCCGGCAAGAAATCTGCGTTCAAAGAACTCCGGCTTATTAGTGATTCCCAGAGCCCAAAAAAAGTCTGCGGGCTATAGAGCGTTTTCTATTGGGGCTCCAGTACTATGGAATGCCCTCCCGGTAACAATTAGAGATGCTACCTCAGTAGAAGCATTTAAATCCCATCTTAAAACTCATTTGTATACTCTAGCCTTTAAATAGCCCCCCTGTTAGACCAGTTGATCTGCCGTTTCTTTTCTTTTCTCCTCTGCTCCCCTTTTCCTTGAGGGGGGGGGGGGCACAGGTCCGGTGGCCATGGATGAAGTGCTGGCTGTCCAGAGTCGGGACCCGGGGTGGACCGCTCGCCTGTGCATCGGCTGGGAACATCTCTACGCTGCTGACCCGTCTCCGCTCGGGATGGTGTCCTGCTGGCCCCACTATGGACTGGACTCTTACTATTATGTTGGATCCACTATGGACTGGACTCTCACAATATTATGTCAGACCCACTCGACATCCATTGCTTTCGGTCTCCCCTAGAGGGGGGGGGGTTACCCACATATGCGGTCCTCTCCAAAGTTTCTCATAGTCATTCACATCGACGTCCCACTGGGGTGAGTTTTTCCTTGCCCGTATGTGGGCTTTGTACCGAGGATGTCGTTGTGGCTTGTGCAGCCCTTTGAGACACTTGTGATTTAGGGCTATATAAATAAAGATTGATTGATTGATTGATAAATACAATACTTTTTACCATTAATGCGACTTCTTGAACAGGTGCGGTAGAAAACGGATGGATGGATTAAAATGCATGAGAATGTTTTATTTTTTGAACATTATTTTTTAACACTGTGATTACCAGCGGAATTATTCATTACTTATCCTGTTAAGCAATGTCAGCTAAGATTTATATGAGAGCCAGATGCAGTCATCAAAAGAGCCACATCTGGCTCTAGAGCCATAGGTTAACTACCCCTGTCTTCACCGAATTCCCTCGAGTCACAGAGAGCAGGCATGCGCACACGTTTCTAATGTCTGATTACATTCTGAAAGCATTACTCATGAAGAAATGTACGACGAAAAGTGTGAAAAAAAGACCGCCGAGGCACCTTTATCCGTACTTGCACCACATTGTAATGGGCTTGTATAACTCAGTAATCTAGGCAACTAAAAAAAATATCTTGAATTAAAAAAAAAAAAAATCTTCCCTTAAAAATATGTTATTTCAATATATCCTTTTTTTTAACGGCCTAGAAATGACAAAACACAAAACCAGTGAAGTTGTCACGTTGTGTAAATCATAAATAAAAACAGAATACAATGATTTGCAAATCCTTTTCAACCTACATTCAATTGAACAGACTGCAAAGACAAGATACTTAACGTTCGAACTGGAAAATGTTATTTCTTGCAAATATTAGCTCATTTGGAATTTGATGCCTGCAACATGTTTAAAAAAAAGCTGGCACAAGTGGCAAAAAAGACTGAGAAAGTTGAGGAATGCTCATCGAACACTTATTTGGAACATCCCACAGGTGAACAGGCTCATTGGGAACAGATGGGTGCCATGATTGGGTATAGAAGCAGCTTCCATGAAATGCTCAGTCATTCACAAACAAGGATGGGGCGAGAGTCAACACTTTGTGAACAAATGCGTGAGCAAATTGTTGAACAGTTTAAGAACAACATTTCTCAACGAGCTATTGCAAGGAATGTAGGGATTTCACCACCTTAGGTCTGTAATATCATCAGAAGGTTCAGAGAATCTGGAGAAATCACTGCATGTAAGCGATGATATTACGGACCTCGGATCCCTCAGGTGGTACTACATCAAAACCAACATCAGTGTGTAAAGGATATCACCACATCGGCTCAGGAACACTTCAGAAAACCACTGCCAGTAACTACAGTTTGTCGCTACATCTGTAAGTGCAAGTTAAAACTCTACTATGCAAAGCGAAAGCCATTTATCAACAACACCCAGAAACTCATCTAAGATGGACTGATGCAAAATGGGAAAGTGTTCTGTGGTCTGACGAGTCCACTGTGGATGTCGTGTGCTCCGGAACAAATAGGAAAAGAACCATCCGGACTGTTATAGCCGCAAACTTCAAAAGCCAGCATCTGTGATGGTATGGGGTTGTATTAGTGCCCAAGGTATGGGTAACTTACACATCTGTGAAGGCACCATTAATGCTGAAAGGTACATACAGGTTTTGGAGCAACATATGTTGCCGTCCAAGCAACGTTATCATGGACGCCCCTGCTTATTTCAGCAAGACAATGCCAAGCCACGTGATACAACAGCGTAACTTCATAGTAAAAGTGTGCGGGTACTAGACTGGCCTGCCTGTAGTCCAGACCTGTCTCCAATTGAAAATGTGTGGCGCATTATGAAGCCTAAAATACCACAACGGAGACCCCGGACTGTTGAACAACTTAAGCTGTACATCAAGCAAGAATGGGAAATAATTCCACCTGAAATGCTTCAAAAATTGGTCTCCTCAGTTCCCAAATGTTTACTGAGTGTTGTTAAAAGGAAAGGCCACGTAACACAGTGGTAAAAATGCCCCTGTGCCAACTTTTTTGCAATGTGTTGCTGCCATTAAATTCAAAATTAATGATACTTTGCAAAAAAAAACATTTACTTTCTCAGTCCGAACATTAAATATCTTGTCTTTGCAGTCTACTCAATTGAATATAAGTTGAAAAGGATTTGCAAATCATTGTATTCTGTTTTTATTTACCAATTACACAAGGTGCCAACTTCACTGGTTTTGGGTTTTTGTATTTCTAAACTGCAAAACAATCCAGTTTTGTGTTAAAACCAGCTAATTTAGGACAACATGTATAATCAAGTTTTCATTGATCCATTTTACAAAAGAAAAATCGGTAACACTTTAGCATGGGGAACATATTCATCATTAATTAGTTGCTTATTAAAGTAACAGACTTAATTTAGAGCTATTTGGACTCTAGGGGAACATATAAGGGTTAGGGTTAGGGTTACTAATAAGCAATAATTCTGAGGTTATTGAGGGAAGACTCTTAGTTAATGGCTTACTGGTTGTATAATAAGGCCATACAGAATAATCAAATCAAATCAATCAAATCAACTTTATTTATAGAGCACATTTAAAATTTACCACAGGGGTAGCCAAAGTGCTGTACAATGAGCAGGTTAAAAGATAAAACGAGTACCGAGCAAACACAACACAACACAAACAGAACACGATAAAAAATAAATAATTAAAATAGAATTAATAAAAACATAAAAACATAAAAACAGGATCACAGCAGGTGTATTATGGGGCGCCATTGCAGGATGGATATCACTCAGTGTTAAAAGCCATGGAATAAAAGTATGTTTTTAAGAGAGATTTAAAAACAGGAAGAGAGGAGGCTTGTCTAACACTCAGGGGTAGGTCGTTCCAGAGCTTGGGAGCAGCAACGGCGAAAGCTCTGTCACCTCTAAGCTTCAGCCTTGTGTCAGGGACCGTCAACAGCAGCTGATCGGCTGATCTTAAGGATCGGGTGGGGCAGTAAGGCTGAAGGAGGTCGGAGAGATAGGTTGGCGCGAGGTTGTTTAGACATTTAAAAACAAATAAAAGGAGTTTAAAATGTATTCGGTAACGCACAGGGAGCCAGTGAAGGGACGCTAAAATAGGGGTGATGTGCTCACGTCTGCGGGTCTGTGTTAGCAGACGAGCAGCAGAGTTCTGCACGAGCTGCAGGTGGGCGAGGGAGGCCTGGCTAATGCCAACATACAGGGCATTACAATAATCAAGACGAGTCGAGATAAAAGCGTGGATTAATTTCTCAAGATCATGTCTTGATAGAAGCGGTTTCACTTTCGCTATTTGGCGTAATTGATAAAAGCTTTTTTGAACGACGCTGCTGATTTGTTTTTCGAATTTAAAATCTGAGTCAAACTTTACCCCCAGGTTTGTGACAGAGTCGCTGAGATACGGGGTCAGAGTGCCGAGGTCAACGTTGGGGGAGGGAGAGCGACTTGGACCGAACAACATAACTTCTGTTTTATCTTCATTTAGGCTCAGGAAGTTAGCTGAAAGCCAGACTTTGATGTCGTGCAGGCAGTCAATAAGACGTTGAACCGTGTTATGTTGTGCCATGGGAAAATAAATCTGGCAATCATCGGCATAAAAATGAAATGCAATACTGTACTTCCTAAAAATAGAACCAAGGGGGAGAAGGTAAAGCGCAAATAAAATTGGGGCAAGGATTGAGCCCTGGGGGACCCCATGTGGTAAAGGAGCTGTGGACGACATAAAACTGTCTACTTTTACACAAAAACTCCTGTCGGTTAGGTACGACCGGAACCAGTTGAGGGCGGCGCCCTTAATGCCCACACAGTTCTCAAGACGAGTGATTAAGGTGGCGTGGTCGACGGTGTCGAACGCAGCAGACAGATCTAAAAGCACCAGGACAACATATTTACCAGAATCAGTGGACAGGAGGATATCGTTAAAAACTTTAAGAAGCGCTGACTCTGTGCTGTGGAGGGCTTTAAAACCGGACTGGAACAGCTCAGTGATACCATTATCCTCTAAGAAGGGCAACAACTGACTGTAGACAACCTTCTCTAATATTTTGGAAATGTATGGAAGATTAGAGATAGGTCTGAAGTTAGAGAGGAGAGAGGGGTCGAGGCTGGGTTTTTTAAGTAGAGGTCGTACCACTGCATGTTTAAACTCTACTGGAACTATTCCAGAAGAGAAGAATAAGGCATTAAGAATTACTAATTAAGAGCCAATATGTTACTAATTTGCATGTTAATAAGCAACTAATTAAAGGTGAATATGTGTTCCCCATACTAAAGTGTTACCGAAAAATCTAATTACATTTCCAAGGTTGTACCAAAAATTAGAGATGTTTTGACTGAAATGACCATCCTGTAAATTTGCATGTATAATTAATGCATTAATCCAAAAAAAAAATGAAGGGACTTAAGCTAATTAAGAAGTAAAATATTCATAATCAAGTTTTGCATGAGGGCTTCACGGTGGAAGAGGGGTTAGTGCATCTGCCTCACAATACGAAGGTCCTGAGTAGTCTTGGGTTCAATCCCGGGCTCGGGATCTTTCTGTGTGGAGTTTGCATGTTCTCCCCGTGACTGCGTGAGTTCCCTCCGGGTACTCCGGCTTCCTCCCACCTCCAAAGACATGCACCTGGGGATAAGTTGATTGGCAACACTAAAAATTGGCCCTAGTGTGTGGATGTGAGTGTGAATGTTGTCTGTCTATCTGTGTTGGCCCTGCGATGAGGTGGCGACTTGTCCAGGGTGTACCCCGCCTTCCGCCCGATTGTAGCTGAGATAGGCTCCAGCGCCCCCCCGCGACCCCAAAGGGAATAAGCGGTAGAAAATGGATGGATGGAAGTTTTGCATGATCCATTTTACAAAAAAAAAAATTAAAAATTAAATTTTTTTGGGGGCTGTACCATACATTAGAGATGTGTTGAAAGAAGTAAGAAAGAAGCAAGAAATCTGCGTTCAAAGAACTCCGGCTTATTAGTGATTCCCAGAGCCCAAAAAAAGTCTGCGGGCTATAGAGTGTTTTCTATTCGGGCTCCAGTACTATGGAATGCCCTCCCGGTAACAATTAGAGATGCTACCTCAGTAGAAGCATTTAAGTCCCATCTTAAAACTCATTTGTATACTCTAGCCTTTAAATAGCCCCCCTGTTAGACCAGTTGATCTGCCGTTTCTTTTCTTTTCTCCTCTGCTCCCCTTTTCCTTGAGGGGGGGGGGGGCACAGGTCCGGTGGCCATGGATGAAGTGCTGGCTGTCCAGAGTCGGGACCCGGGGTGGACCGCTCGCCTGTGCATCGGCTGGGAACATCTCTGCGCTGCTGACCCGTCTCCGCTCGGGATGGTGTCCTGCTGGCCCCACTATGGACTGGACTCTTACTATTATGTTGGATCCACTATGGATTGGACTCTCACAATATTATGTCAGACCCACTCGACATCCATTGCTTTCGGTCTCCCCTAGAGGGGGGGGGGGGTTACCCACATATGCGGTCCTCTCCAAGGTTTCTCATAGTCATTCACATTGACGTCCCACTGGGGTGAGTTTTTCCTTGCCCGTATGTGGGCTTTGTACCGAGGATGTCGTTGTGGCTTGTGCAGCCCTTTGAGACACTTGTGATTTAGGGCTATATAAATGATTGATTGATTGATTGATTGAAGTAACCATCCAGGCATTGTGTAGGTTTATTTCTATTCTGAAAGGGATTGCAGTAGTACAGTACACATGCAATAACTGACCTATTGATAAGTATTCTGCCAACAAGAAACCACGTGATTTGAATCACACGGAGGTGCTCAAATTACATTTTCATCAAACGCCCACCATCTTAAAAGGGTCATATGTGGCCCACGGGTCAAAACTTTGCTCACCACAAGTCTAAAAGGTAGACACAAAAAGTGTAAACAAAGTCCAAGACGGTACTTCACACACAAACAGGTATCTTTCTCACGGTGCTCCCGGGCCCTTGGCGGAGCCTCTAAAACGGTGCGCTCAAGTGGCTCCGCGGGGTCTAAGTCAGCGAGCTGGTAGGCATGCCAAATGCCCTCGCATAGCCTGTGTGTCAGGACTCTGTTTGGAAAAGGGCTTGCAGAGAGCCCCCTTCATCAAAAAGCCGCCGACAGCTGCTGAGAGGCTGCATGTTCCATACGGCGTGCATTGCGCTCCGATGGCACGCTCTATTCTTAACACAACGTCGGGAATAAAATCATAGCAAAGGGTAGCAAAAAAAAAACGGCGTATATTTTCAAAGTGATACTTGGTGTAAAAAGTTTGAGAAGCATGCATTAAAGTAGTTTATTAGTGGTTCTGTTAACACAAAAAAACAAATGTGTTGCTAAAAGTTACCCTTTTGTCATATTATGGTTCTCAGTAGTGTTGTCCCGGTACCAAAATTATTTTGATACTTTTCTAAATAAAGGGAACCACAAAAAATAGCATTATTGGCTTTATTTTAACAAAAAAATCTTAGGGTACATTAAACATATGTTTCTTATTGCAAGTTTGTCCTAAAATAAAATAGTGAACCTACAAGACAACTTGTGTTTTAGTAGTAAATCCTAATTGGGGACGGCGTGGCGCCGTTGGGAGAGTGGCCGTGCCAGCAACCTGAGGGTTCCTGGTTCGATCCCCACCTTCTACCAACCTCGTCACGTCCGTTGTGTCCTTAAGCAAGACACTTCACCCTTGCTCCTGATTGGTCGTGGTTAGGGCCTTGCATGGCAGCTCCCGCCATCAGTGTGTGAATGGGTGAATGTGGAAATAGTGTCAAAGCGCTTTGAGTACCTTGAAGGTAGAAAAGCGCTATACAAGTATTTACCATTTACCATTTAATTTAGCTGCTGACGTATGCAGTTACGCAGTGGTTCTCAACCTTTTTTCAGTGATGTACCCCATGTTTAATTCAAGTACCCCCTAATCAGAGGGGGGTTTTTTTGGTTGAAAAAAAGAGATAAAGAAGTAAAATACAGCACTATGTCATCAGTTTCTGATTTATTAAATTGTATAACAGTGCAAAAATATTGCTCATTTGTAGTGGTCTTTCTTGAACTATTTGGAGAAAAAAAAGATATAAAAATAACTAAAAACTTGTTAAAAAATAAACAAGTGATTCAATTATAAATATGTCCACAAAAAATCTAGGTGTCAACACTGAATATTGCATTGTTGCATTCTAATGAATGGAATAGCCTACTTGATTTGATGTTCAGTTTATCAACTTACATTCATATTTTCTTGAAGTATTATTCAATAAATATATTCATAAAGGATTTTTGAATTGTTGCTATTTTTAGAATATTTAAAAAAAATCTCACGTACCCCTTGGCATACCTTCAAGTACCCCCATTTGAGAACCACTGCAGTAACATATTGTGGTGGACCGGTACTTTTCAGAGGCGGTATAGTACCGAATATAGAATAGAATAGAAAGTACTTTATTGATCCCTGGGGGAAATTCAGCACCACAGTTCGCTCACAATAGACAGTAATAATAATAAATAATTTAATATATATATTATATATATAATATATAAATAATATAAATATATTCGACATATACTCTACATTTAAGTGCAGTCAAGGAACATATGCATTATACAGTCTGATGGCTGTCGGTATGAAGGACCTCCTGTGTCGTTCCGTGTTGCATTTTGGGAGTCTGAGCCTTCCACTGAACGTGCTCATTCTCTCTGCAAGGATATGATTCATTAGTGTCGCGATACTATACTAATACCGGTATATCGTACAACCCTAGTGCTCCGTGGAGCAAAGTGTATCAAGTTTCTACGATTATGCACTTTTGGGGCAAAAAAGGAGCAAAGCCTTTGTTTATAACATCAATATTCACTAAAGACCAGTGATCCTAAGCTGGTGGGTCGATCTCAAAAGTGGGTCGTGAAGCCATTCTGGGTGGATCACAGACAGCTTGTACAAACTACTTTTATAAATGTTTAGTTTTGTCATTGAAAAAAAATATATCATCTTTGTTGTAATACAAAGACCAGTAAAACTCAGTGGTGTATTCATTGTTTTCGTATCATGTTCCTCTCCATCGCATTATGAGGATACTTTGGTTTTCCTTCCAAAAGGTCTTAATCAGGCCAAAACTGAAGCAACTATTGCAAAATCCGACCCAAAAATATTCACACAAAACCATACTTGCCAACCTTGAGACCTCCGATTTCGAGAGGTGGGGGCGTGGGGGGTGGCATGGTTGGTGGGTGGGGCGGGGGCATGGTTAAGAGGGGAGGAGTATATTTACAGCTAGAATTCACCAAGTCAAGTATTTCATATATATATATATATATATATATATATATATATATATATATATATATATATATATATATATATATATATATATACATACATACATACATACAGGTAAAAGCCAGTAAATTAGAATATTTTGAAAAACTTGATTTCCGTAATTGCATTCAAAAGGTGTAACTTGTACATTATGTTTATTCATTGCACACAGACTGATGCATTCAAATGTTTATTTCATTTAATTTTGATGATTTGAAGTGGCAACAAATGAAAATCCAAAATTCCGTGTGTCACAAAATTAGAATATTACTTAAGGCTAATACAAAAAAGGGATTTTTAGAAATGTTGGCCAACTGAAAAGTATGAAAATGAAAAATATGAGCATGTACAATACTCAATACTTGGTTGGAGCTCCTTTTGCCTCAATTACTGCGTTAATGCGGCGTGGCATGGAGTCGATGAGTTTCTGGCACTGCTCAGGTGTTATGAGAGCCCAGGTTGCTCTGATAGTGGCCTTCAACTCTTCTGCGTTTTTGGGTCTGGCATTCTGCATCTTCCTTTTCACAATACCCCACAGATTTTCTATGGGGCTAAGGTCAGGGGAGTTGGCGGGCCAATTTAGAACAGAAATACCATGGTCCGTAAACCAGGCACGGGTAGATTTTGCGCTGTGTGCAGGCGCCAAGTCCTGTTGGAACTTGAAATCTCCATCTCCATAGAGCAGGTCAGCAGCAGGAAGCATGAGGTGCTCTAAAACTTGCTGGTAGACGGCTGCGTTGACCCTGGATCTCAGGAAACAGAGTGGACCGACACCAGCAGATGACATGGCACCCCAAACCATCACCCAACCATGCAAATTTTGCATTTCCTTTGGAAATCGAGGTCCCAGAGTCTGGAGGAAGACAGGAGAGGCACAGGATCCACGTTGCCTGAAGTCTAGTGTAAAGTTTCCACCATCAGTGATGGTTTGGGGTGCCATGTCATCTGCTGGTGTCGGTCCACTCTGTTTCCTGAGATCCAGGGTCAACGCAGCCGTCTACCAGCAAGTTTTAGAGCACTTCATGCTTCCTGCTGCTGACCTGCTCTATGGAAATGGAGATTTCAAGTTCCAACAGGACTTGGCGCCTGCACACAGCGCAAAATCTACCCGTGCCTGGTTTACGGACCATGGTATTTCTGTTCTAAATTGGCCCGCCAACTCCCCTGACCTTAGCCCCATAGAAAATCTGTGGGGTATTGTGAAAAGGAAGATGCAGAATGCCAGACCCAAAAACGCAGAAGAGTTGAAGGCCACTATCAGAGCAACCTGGGCTCTCATAACACCTGAGCAGTGCCAGAAACTCATCGACTCCATGCCACGCCGCATTAACGCAGTAATTGAGGCAAAAGGAGCTCCAACCAAGTATTGAGTATTGTACATGCTCATATTTTTCCTTTTCATACTTTTCAGTTGGCCAACATTTCTGAAAATCCCTTTTTTGTATTAGCCTTAAGTAATATTCTAATTTTGTGACACACGGAATTTTGGATTTTCATTTGTTGCCACTTCAAATCATCAAAATTAAATGAAATAAACATTTGAATGCATCAGTCTGTGTGCAATGAATAAATATAATGTACAAGTTACACCTTTTGAATGCAATTACTGAAATAAATCAAGTTTTTCAAAATATTCTAATTTACTGGCTTTTACCTGTATACTGTACATTATCATTTTACGTCATAAAACTACTATAGTTGTTTGTAATACATTCTATTGTATTGTTTTTATACAATGTTTCTTATCCAAAAATGTGTTTTACTTTTAAAAAGGCATGCTACGTGTTAAAATGGCGCAATTTTGGGTGATCCCAGCACCGATTAAATTGACTTCAATTCGTTTCAAAGGGCCACGTTGATTTGAGATACAAGTATTTTGAGTTAAGAGTTCCATGACAGAACCTGTAAATTGTGGCACTGCTGTAGTGGCAGATAGCGATAAAAATAATACCATATGTCTGATCAGCATTATCTTCTAATTAGCATCTCAACTGCTCCTTTGGTGTGTTCTTACTTTCTAACCACATCTGAGACACTTTGTTTTTCCAGTAGGTCTTTGTGGTGGCTTAACTGCTCAGTGTGTGTGTGTGTGTGTGTGTGTGTGTGTGTGTGTGTGTGTGTGTGTGTGTGTGTGTGTGTGTGTGTGTGTGTGTGTGTTCTTGTATTTCTACCCTTCTTGAGACATCAACAAGGAAAAGTACCTTCCATATGAGGACCAGTGAACACGTTAGGACATAAATCATGGTCCCAATACAAAAAAACATTGCATCTAATAGAGAATGTCTCATTTGCAGCCCTGGTGGTGAAATCTATCAAAATTAGGGTGGTCCTAAAAAGAAGGGATTTTTCAAATTGACTGTGTGTCGGTTTAAAAGTGCTCTCCCTCTGGTCAACATATGAAATAACAAGTGTGTGTAAACATTTGAAGTGCTTCCTTTCTTCCACCCCTATTTTCTCATAAAAGTATGACTTTTTTATGCAAAATGGTGACATTTGTCATATAAAATTCTGACTTGTATCACAATATTGCCAATGTTTGTGTTCTTGTGAAATTTTTTGAGAAAATGTCATAATTTTAGCCGAGTAAAATTCCGATTATTATTATAATATTGACAACATTTTAAAGTTTTCTTATAAAATTGTGACTTTTTTGGAGTAAAATTACGACTCTTTTCATAAAATTTGCCAACATTTTAAGTTATTGTAAAATTGCGACTGTAATTGAGTAAAATTCCAACTTTTATAATAATGTCGCACAAATGTTCAGTTTTTATTGCAAAATTTTGACTTGCGTTGAGTAAAATTACGACTTTTATTATAATACTGCCAAAATTCTAAGTTTTTCTTGTGAAATTGTGACCTTTTTCATGTGGAATTCCAACTCATTTTTCACAACAAGCTTTTTTTATGTTTGCATAGTTTGTATATATTATTATTGTTTGAATACAAATCTTTATATATCTAGAAATTGTGGTTCTAAAGAGGTAGGCATTTCTCGTAGGCCTCAAGAAGGTAACAAATACGAGAATGTGTGTGTGCGTGTGTGTGTTCGTGTGTGTTCTTGTATTTCTACCCTTCTTGAGACATCAACAAGGAAAAATACCTTCCATATGAGGACCGGTGAACAAGTTAGGACATAAATCATGGTCCCAATACAAAAAAACATTGCATCTAATAGAGAATGTCTCATTTGCAGCCCTGGTGGTGAAATCTATCAAAATTAGGGTGGTCCTAAAAAGAAGGGATTTTTCAAATTGACTGTGTGTCGGTTTAAAAGTGCTCTCCCTCTGGTCAACATATGAAATAACAAGTGTGTGTAAACATTTGAAGTGCTTCCTTTCTTCCACCCCTATTTTCTCTTAAAAGTATGACTTTTTTTATGCAAAATGGTGACATTTGTCATATAAAATTCTGACTTTTATCACAATATTGCCAATGTTTGTGTTCTTGTAAAATTCCGATTATTATTATAATATTGACAACATTTTAAAGTTTTCTTATAAAATTGTGACTTTTTTGGAGTAAAATTACGACTCTTTTCATAAAATTTGCCAACATTTTAAGTTGTTATTGTAAAATTGCGACTGTAATGGAGTAAAATTCCAACTTTTATAATAATGTCGCACAAATGTTCAGTTTTTATTGTAAAATTTTGACTTGCGTTGAGTAAAATTACGACTTTTATTATAATACTGCCAAAATTCTAAGTTTTTCTTGTGAAATTGTGACCTTTTTCATGTGGAATTCCAACTCATTTTTCACAACAAGCTTTTTTATGTTTGCATAGTTTGTATATATTATTATTGTTTAAATACAAATCTTTATATATCTAGAAATTGTGGTTCTAAAGAGGTAGGCATTTCTCGTAGGCCTCAAGAAGGTAACAAATACAAGAATGTGTGTGTGCGTGTGTGTGTGTTCGTGTGTGTTCTTGTATTTCTACCCTTCTTGAGACATCAACAAGGGAAAGTACCTTCCATATGAGGACCGGTGAACAAGTTAGGACCGAAATCATGGTCCCAATACGGAAAGCCATTGCATCTAATTGAGAGCCAAATACTAGAGTCTGTGAACATTGCTCCAAAGTCAGGATTTTTTGTTGATTTAATGTGCATACAAAAGTAAACTGACAGGTGCAAAGGCAGCAATACATGATAAAACAAGACTGCAGCTAAATAATAACTTCCCTATTCATCCCCGAAAAAACCTGCCAGGTGAACAGCTGGCTTTTGTAATAATTTTGCCAAGTAAAAGTTCCCATTATTATTATTATATTGCCAAATTTTTAATGTTTTCTTATAAAATTGTGACTTATGTCAAGTAAAATTGCGACTCTTTTCATAAAATTGCCAACATTTTAAGTTTTTCTTGTAAAATTGCGACTGTTATTGAGTAAAATTCCAACTTTTGTCATAATATTGCACAAATGTTCAGTTTTTATTGTAAAATGTTGACTTGCGTTGAGTAAAATTACGACTTTTATTATAATACTGCCAAAATTCTAAATTTTTCTTGTGAAATTGTGACCTTTTTCATGTGGAATTCCAACTCATTTTTCACAACAAGCTTTTTTATGTTTGCATAGTTTGTATATATTATTATTGTTTAAATACAAATCTTTATATATCTAGAAATTGTGGTTCTAAAGAGGTAGGCATTTCTCGTAGGCCTCAAGAAGGTAACAAATACAAGAATGTGTGTGTGCGTGTGTGTGTTTGTGTGTGTTCTTGTATTTCTACCCTTCTTGAGACATCAACAAGGGAAAGTACCTTCCATATGAGGACCGGTGAACAAGTTAGGACCGAAATCATGGTCCCAATACGGAAAGCCATTGCATCTAATTGAGAGCCAAATACTAGAGTCTGTGAACATTGCTCCAAAGTCAGGATTTTTTGTTGATTTAATGTGCATACAAAAGTAAACTGACAGGTGCAAAGGCAGCAATACATGATAAAACAAGACTGCAGCTAAAGAATAACTTCCCTATTCATCCCCGAAAAAACCTGCCAGGTGAACAGCTGGCTTTTGTAATAATTTTGCCAAGTAAAAGTTCCCATTATTATTATTATATTGCCAAATTTTTAATGTTTTCTTATAAAATTGTGACTTATGTCAAGTAAAATTGCGACTCTTTTCATAAAATTGCCAACATTTTAAGTTTTTCTTGTAAAATTGCGACTGTTATTGAGTAAAATTCCAACTTTTGTCATAATATTGCACAAATGTTCAGTTTTTATTGTAAAATTTTGACTTGCGTTGAGTAAAATTACGACTTTTATTATAATACTGCCAAAATTCTAAGTTTTTCTTGTGAAATTGTGACCTTTTTCATGTGGAATTCCAACTCATTTTTCACAACAAGCTTTTTTATGTTTGCATAGTTTGTATATATTATTATTGTTTAAATACAAATCTTTATATATCTAGAAATTGTGGTTCTAAAGAGGTAGGCATTTCTCGTAGGCCTCAAGAAGGTAACAAATACAAGAATGTGTGTGTGCGTGTGTGTGTTTGTGTGTGTTCTTGTATTTCTACCCTTCTTGAGACATCAACAAGGGAAAGTACCTTCCATATGAGGACCGGTGAACAAGTTAGGACCGAAATCATGGTCCCAATACGGAAAGCCATTGCATCTAATTGAGAGCCAAATACTAGAGTCTGTGAACATTGCTCCAAAGTCAGGATTTTTTGTTGATTTAATGTGCATACAAAAGTAAACTGACAGGTGCAAAGGCAGCAATACATGATAAAACAAGACTGCAGCTAAAGAATAACTTCCCTATTCATCCCCGAAAAAACCTGCCAGGTGAACAGCTGGCTTTTGTAATAATTTTGCCAAGTAAAAGTTCCCATTATTATTATTATATTGCCAAATTTTTAATGTTTTCTTATAAAATTGTGACTTATGTCAAGTAAAATTGCGACTCTTTTCATAAAATTGCCAACATTTTAAGTTTTTCTTGTAAAATTGCGACTGTTATTGAGTAAAATTCCAACTTTTGTCATAATATTGCACAAATGTTCAGTTTTTATTGTAAAATTTTGACTTGCGTTGAGTAAAATTACGACTTTTATTATAATACTGCCAAAATTCTAAGTTTTTCTTGTGAAATTGTGACCTTTTTCATGTGGAATTCCAACTCATTTTTCACAACAAGCTTTTTTATGTTTGCATAGTTTGTATATATTATTATTGTTTAAATACAAATCTTTATATATCTAGAAATTGTGGTTCTAAAGAGGTAGGCATTTCTCGTAGGCCTCAAGAAGGTAACAAATACAAGAATGTGTGTGTGCGTGTGTGTGTTTGTGTGTGTTCTTGTATTTCTACCCTTCTTGAGACATCAACAAGGGAAAGTACCTTCCATATGAGGACCGGTGAACAAGTTAGGACCGAAATCATGGTCCCAATACGGAAAGCCATTGCATCTAATTGAGAGCCAAATACTAGAGTCTGTGAACATTGCTCCAAAGTCAGGATTTTTTGTTGATTTAATGTGCATACAAAAGTAAACTGACAGGTGCAAAGGCAGCAATACATGATAAAACAAGACTGCAGCTAAAGAATAACTTCCCTATTCATCCCCGAAAAAACCTGCCAGGTGAACAGCTGGCTTTTGTAATAATTTTGCCAAGTAAAAGTTCCCATTATTATTATTATATTGCCAAATTTTTAATGTTTTCTTATAAAATTGTGACTTATGTCAAGTAAAATTGCGACTCTTTTCATAAAATTGCCAACATTTTAAGTTTTTCTTGTAAAATTGCGACTGTTATTGAGTAAAATTCCAACTTTTGTCATAATATTGCACAAATGTTCAGTTTTTATTGTAAAATTTTGACTTGCGTTGAGTAAAATTACGACTTTTATTATAATACTGCCAAAATTCTAAGTTTTTCTTGTGAAATTGTGACCTTTTTCATGTGGAATTCCAACTCATTTTTCACAACAAGCTTTTTTATGTTTGCATAGTTTGTATATATTATTATTGTTTAAATACAAATCTTTATATATCTAGAAATTGTGGTTCTAAAGAGGTAGGCATTTCTCGTAGGCCTCAAGAAGGTAACAAATACGAGAATGTGTGTGTGCGTGTGTGTGTTCGTGTGTGTTCTTGTATTTCTACCCTTCTTGAGACATCAACAAGGGAAAGTACCTTCCATATGAGGACCGGTGAACAAGTTAGGACCGAAATCATGGTCCCAATACGGAAAGCCATTGCATCTAATTGAGAGCCAAATACTAGAGTCTGTGAACATTGCTCCAAAGTCAGGATTTTTTGTTGATTTAATGTGCATACAAAAGTAAACTGACAGGTGCAAAGGCAGCAATACATGATAAAACAAGACTGCAGCTAAAGAATAACTTCCCTATTCATCCCCGAAAAAACCTGCCAGGTGAACAGCTGGCTTTTGTAATAATTTTGCCACGTAAAAGTTCCCATTATTATTATTATATTGCCAAATTTTTAATGTTTTCTTATAAAATTGTGACTTATGTCAAGTAAAATTGCGACTCTTTTCATAAAATTGCCAAAATTTTAAGTTTTTCTTGTAAAATTGCGACTGTTGAGTAAAATTCCAACTTTTGTCATAATATTGCACAAATGTTCAGTTTTTATTGTAAAATGTTGACTTGCATTGAGTAAAATTACGACTTTTATTATAATAAAATGTATATAGAGACATACTGTAATAACGAAGTAAATAATGAAGATTAAAAAAACAATAAACAAAAAATAAAAAAAATAAAACTAAAAGCTTACCTTTTTATATTTGCATAGTTTGCAAATATTATTAATGTTGTAAATACAAATATTTATATCCCTACAAAGGGTGGTCCTAAAGAGGTAGGCATTTTTCTGAGGCCTCAAGAAGGTAACAAATACAAGATTGTGTGCGTGTTTGTGAGTGTGTGTGTGTGTGTGTGTGTGTGTGTGTGTGTGTGTGTGTGCGCCAGGAAAAAAAGCTTTGATGTTGCATGGGTAAAAGTCATTTGGCGCCACCTTTTGGCATGCATGTATAAATGTCTACCCCCTGCATATAAGACGAATATAGATATTTTTTCCAGACTTTATTTAAAGCAATATTTATTAAAAAAAAAAGAAAAAAAAGGTCAACCAATCACTCACTTGCTTGTAGCATCTCTGTCATCACCATATGGCAAACATGCATCACTTACTAATATCGAAACTTTTATTAGTAGATTGCACAGTACAGTACATATTCCGTACGATTGACCATTAAATGGTAACACCCGAATAAGTTTTTCAACTTGTTTAATTCGGGGTCCACGCTTATCAATTTATGGTAGGTGGTACCTGGTGTTAAAAGAGGCAGCCATGCAGAACATGTCCAACCTCCATGTGTTCATCTTCTTACTGCATCAGGACCAAAGTTATGCTTGTGCCACGTTCTGGTCTACTAATGTCACTAACTTCACAACCACTACTCTATGCAGAAGAGAACATGGTGTACTTAAAAATAATAATAATTAAAAAAAATATATACAGGTAAAAGCCAGTAAATTAGAATATTTTGAAAAACTTGATTTATTTCAGTAATTGCATTCAAAAGGTGTAACTTGTACATTATATTTATTCATTGCACACAGACTGATGCATTCAAATGTTTATTTCATTTAATTTTGATGATTTGAAGTGGCAACAAATGAAAATCCAAAATTCCGTGTGTCACAAAATTAGAATATTACTTAAGGCTAATACAAAAAAGGGATTTTTAGAAATGTTGGCCAACTGAAAAGTATGAAAATGAAAAATATGAGCATGTACAATACTCAATACTTGGTTGGAGCTCCTTTTGCCTCAATTACTGCGTTAATGCGGCGTGGCATGGAGTCGATGAGTTTCTGGCACTGCTCAGGTGTTATGAGAGCCCAGGTTGCTCTGATAGTGGCCCTCAACTCTTCTGTGTTTTTGGGTCTGGCATTCTGCATCTTCCTTTTCACAATACCCCACAGATTTTCTATGGGGCTAAGGTCAGGGGAGTTGGCGGGCCAATTTAGAACAGAAATACCATGGTCCGTAAACCAGGCACGGGTAGATTTTGCGCTGTGTGCAGGCGTCAAGTCCTGTTGGAACTTGAAATCTCCATCTCCATAGAGCAGGTCAGCAGCAGGAAGCATGAAGTTCTCTAAAACTTGCTGGTAGACGGCTGCGTTGACCCTGGATCTCAGGAAACAGAGTGGACCGACACCAGCAGATGATATGGCACCCCAAACCATCACCCAACCATGCAAATTTTGCATTTCCTTTGGAAATCGAGGTCCCAGAGTCTGGAGGAAGACAGGAGAGGCACAGGATCCACGTTGCCTGAAGTCTAGTGTAAAGTTTCCACCATCAGTGATGGTTTGGGGTGCCATGTCATCTGCTGGTGTCGGTCCACTCTGTTTCCTGAGATCCAGGGTCAACGCAGCCGTCTACCAGCAAGTTTTAGAGCACTTCATGCTTCCTGCTGCTGACCTGCTCTATGGAGATGGAGATTTCAAGTTCCAACAGGACTTGGCGCCTGCACACAGCGCAAAATCTACCCGTGCCTGGTTTACGGACCATGGTATTTCTGTTCTAAATTGGCCCGCCAACTCCCCTGACCTTAGCCCCATAGAAAATCTGTGGGGTATTGTGAAAAGGAAGATGCAGAATGCCAGACCCAAAAACGCAGAAGAGTTGAAGGCCACTATCAGAGCAACCTGGGCTCTCATAACACCTGAGCAGTGCCAGAAACTCATCGACTCCATGAAACGCCGCATTAACGCAGTAATTGAGGCAAAAGGAGCTCCAACCAAGTATTGAACATGCTCATATTTTTCATTTTCATACTTTTCAGTTGGCCAACATTTCTAAAAATCCCTTTTTTGTATTAGCCTTAAGTAATATTCTAATTTTGTGACACACGGAATTTTGGATTTTCATTTGTTGCCACTTCAAATCATCAAAATTAAATGAAATAAACATTTGAATGCATCAGTCTGTGTGCAATGAATAAATATAATGTACAAGTTACACCTTTTGAATGCAATTACTGAAATAAATCAAGTTTTTCAAAATATTCTAATTTACTGGCTTTTACCTGTATATAAATAAAAAAATACACTCTCGGCTCACTTTCTTGTGTATTTCAAAATAAAAGTCTGCAGAATAAAATAAATGCTTTAGCTTCAGGGGGCACCTGGGGGCCGTCCCACTGAATCAGTCACTCATTTACGCGCACACGCACGCACAGAGCCAGGCACTGCACTGGCCTGCAGGACTCCAGTTAGATGGCGTTATGCTGCCACCGTGTGGCCACATATGGAAGGACCGCAGTAGGCAGGCAGGGGTATAAAAATGCTCCTTAATTATCATTGAGTAGGCAATAAAAATGTCTTACATAATTATTAAAAAAAGAATTAAAATCAAGTGTAAAAAGTCACTAAGTAGATAGAAATAAACACGTATGATAGCACAACACTAACTAACTAATAGTGTGTCGTATAACAGCATTATTTCCAATTTGCGTTAAGCGCTTAAAAGCTTACCCCCGTGTTGCATAACCCTTCCTCGCCGTGGGTGAGGCTAAGCTAAATGCAAATTCGAAAATCCACGCCACATCAGCGCCGGCGTGTTGATCTTGGACAGGCCGAGTGTGGATTTGTGAAGTAAATCAGCGCTGAAAGTTGTCTTAAGCACTTTGGCGCGCACCCCGCCGCCGTATAAGTAACTCGAGCTCATCAAATTTAATTGGGAGTCTCGGGCCAAGTGGCCGCAGGAATCCTCCGCCCGACATTTGCGGTCCTGCCTCCCATTACCCCCCCGCGAGGAAAGACGCGGTAATGACCCTGAGTGAGCGGGACAGTGGGAGAGGTAAAGAAATGAAAGGAAGTGGAGAAAACAGCTTGGAGGAGTTCCCATCATCTGTCCGTGTCATCGGGCTAATTACACCAGGAATCACTGCTAATGCCGCAAAGGCCTCGAGGCAGCGCTCCTGTATCCTGTTTCAAAACGAGGCCCACTGGACGTTGGAGGCCTTGAAATAGCCGACGTTCAACATCTGTCCCAGCGCACTTGAAGTAGACACGGTACAAAACCTGATATTTCCATTTAAAGCCCAACAGGACCCCCAAGCGGGCAAAAAAAAAAAAAGAAGCTATTATTACACTCGTGTCGCTATAACGACCGGGTCAACTTTTAATGACTATAATCAGAGAATGAAGCGCACACTGAGCCCGCCCCCATTAATGTCACCCTGCTGAACGCCACCGTCGTTTAATGAGCCGCACGTCCTCAACACCATCAGACGTACTTAGGGGAGACGAGGACGGCGATGATACTGCACTATAACCTTCTGAAATTTCAAAGCTAACTCGTTTTGCATCTGCAATGTCGTCCTAAAGGGCGCGCGAGTGGGGTTTTGGCCAAAAGTCTGAAGACAAACACGCCGCTTAAGTCCTGCGAAGCTTGAAATGTCAGCAAATTGTGCAGGATCAGCACACGCAGGATATGAAGGTCGGGCTGACTATGATGGCCAAACTCTCAAATCGATTTTGTTTCAATCCATACGGTTTTAAATACTGCAAAATATTGAAAATGTCTCAAATCTATAACAAAATGCAAATGTACTGTATTTTCCGGACTATAGAGCGCACCGGTATTTAGCAAAAATTGAGCTGTTTGGCCACAATACCCAGCAATATGTTTAGAGGAGAAAAGGTGAGGCCTTTAATCCCAGGAACACCATGCCAACCATCAAGCATGGTGGTGGTAGTATTATGCTCTCGGCCTGTTTTGCTGCCAATAGAACTGGTGCTTTACAGAGAGTAAATGGGACAATGAAAAAGGAGGATTACCTCCAAATTCTTCAGGACAACCTAAAATCATCAGCCCGGAGGTTGGGTCTTGGGCGCAGTTGGGTGTTCCAACAGGACAATGACCCCAAACACACGTCAAAAATGGTAAAGGAATGGCTAAATCAAGCTAGAATTAAGGTTTTCCCAAACGTGTGGACAATGCTGAAGAAACAAGTCCATGTCAGAAAACCAACAAATTAGCTGAACTGCACCAATTTTGCCAAGAGGAGTGGTCAAAAATTCAACCAGAAGCTTGTGGATGGCTACCAAAAGCGCCTTATTGCAGTGAAACTTGCCAAGGGACATGTAACCAAATATTAACATTGCTGTATGTATACTTTTGACCCAGCAGATTTGCTCACATTTTCAGTAGACCCAATAAAAATTCATAAAAGAACCAAACTTCATGAATGTTTTTTGTGACCAACAAGTACCGTATTTTCCGCACTATAAGGCGCACCTAAAAACCACAAATTTTCTCAAAAGCTAACAGTGCGCCTTATAACCCGGTGCGCTTTATTACGATTCATTTTCATAAAGTTTCGATCTCGCAACTTCGGTAAACAGCCGCCATCTTTTTTCCCGGTAGAACAGGAAGCGCTTCTTCTTCTACGCAAGCAACCGCCAAGGTAAGCACCCGCCCCCATAGAACAGGAAGCGCTTCTTCTTCTACTGTAAGCTACCGCCCGCCCCCGGAAGAAGAAGAAAAAACGCGCGGATATCACCGTACGTTTCATTTCCTGTTTACATCTGTAAAGACCACAAAATGGCTCCTACTAAGCGAAAAGGATCCGGTTCATAAAAAGACGCAATCTCTCCATCCGCACACGGATTACTACCGTATTTCACAGCAACTGATATTCCTGTGAACCGCACTGTGGAACGGGAGCACGTACGGTGAATATTCGCACCACAGGGAATGAGAAGTCATCCTTCACTGTGGTTCTAGCTTGCCATGCTAACTTCCACCCATGGTGATATTCAAAAGGAAGACCTTGCCAAAAGAGACCTTTCCAGCCGGCGTCATCATAAAAGCTAACTCGAAGGGATGGATGGATGAAGAAAAGATGAGCGAGTGGTTAAGGGAAGTTTACGCGAAGAGGCCGGGTGGCTTTTTTCACACAGCTCCGAAGGCGAACACACCTTCACTAAGACGGGCAGACAGCGCCGGACGACATACGCCAACATTTGCCAGTGGATCGTAAATGCCTGGGCAGATATTTCGGTCACAACTGTGGTCCGAGCTTTCCGGAAGGCAGGATTCACAGAACAACAGCGACACTGACTCCCGATGACTTCGACGAGACGGAACCGGCCATTTTGGATACCACGCTTGCGCAACTTTTCAATTCGGACACCGAAGACGAAGAATTCGAAGGATTTACGAATGAAGAATAACTTCAGAAGGTGAGCGCTATGTTTATTTTGTGTGTTGTGACATTAACGTTCGAGCAACATTATGTTACTATTGCTCTACACCATTTTGAATTTTACTATGTTTGTGATTGCACATTTGCGTACATTTTGGGACAGAGTTGTTAGAACGCTGGTTTTCAATATATTATTCAAGTTTGACTGACCTATCTGACTGTTTTTTTGACATTCACTTTAGCGCAGCGTAGGCGCGGCTTATAGTCCGGGGCGGCTTATTGGTGGACAAAATTATGAAATATGTAATTCATAGAAGGTGCGGCTAATAATCCGGTGCGCCTTATAGTGCGGAAAATACGGTATGTGCTCCAATCACTCTATCACAAAAAAATAAGAGTTGTAGAAATGATTGGAAACTCAAGACAGCCATGACATTATGTCCTTCAAAGTGTATGTAAACTTTTCACCACGACTGTATGTTGAGAAATGAGTTATTTAAACAGAAAGATTCTGTAAATGTTTATTTACATACCTTAATTGTTTCCGCTCGGCAGTAAAACGGGTGATCAAACAAAACAGGACCCACTAGCGACGGAAGCTAGCTCTTTAATGAGCTAAAGAGACTCCATAACTCCACTGACGTTTTGGCGAGTTTACTGAGGAATTTGTGAAACTGAAACAATACAAAAGTAATGTTGTTGTAAGTTAATAATGCTAACACAGAGACTTGTAAACGTGTTGTCATATTAGCTCACGCTAACGACGCTAGTGTGATTACATTACAATAGCACATACAAATATGCGTGAAAAGACTCCTACAGACATCACACATGAGACCATTTACTAAGTATGAATGGTTTTAGTTAGAAAAACAGATATTGCGTCCAATACTTTACAGCAGGGGTTCTTAACCTTTTTGACCACAGGGCCCACCTTTTCCACTACTGTATTATTGTCACTAAATTAGTAATCTTACTCCTAATTTGAACTGTATTCAATAATTATATCAAACCTACTTAAGTTTACCGGATAAACCTTGTCAAATGATATGGAAGAATGTGTTAATTACAAAGACTATTATCAAGATTGACTACAAAATAAATAGTAATCAAATATACTGCAAAAAAAGCAACTAAAAACTGATTTAAAATTACATTTACATACAATTAAGCAGCACTACAATGTATAAACTCTAACTAAAGAGAGAGAAAGAGAGAGAGAGAGAGAGAGAGAGGGGGATGGATGGGTATGGGAGGGAGAGAGAGAGAGAGAGAGAGAGAGAGAGAGAGAGAGAAAGAGAAATGGATGGGTGGATGGAGAGAGAGAGAGAAGGGGGTGGATGATGGATGGATGGATGAGAGAGACAGAGAGAGAGAGAGATTAGTGGGTGGATGATGATGGGGATGGAGAGAGAGAGAGCGAGAGAGCGAGAGAGAGATGGATGGATGGATGGATATGGAGAGAGAGAGAGAGAGAGAGAGAGAGAGAGAGAGAGAGAGAGAGAGAGAGAGAGATGGGTGGATGGAGAGAGAGAGAGAGAGAGAAGGGGGTGGATGATGGATGGATGAGAGAGACAGAGAGAGACAGACAGAGAGAGAGAGAGATTAGTGGGTGGATGATGGATGGGGATGGAGAGAGAGAGAGAGAGAGAGAGAGAGAGAGAGAGAGAGAGAGAGAGAGAGAGAGAGAGAGAGAGAGAGAGAGAGAGAGAGAGAGAGAGAAGGGGGTGGATGATGGATGGAGAGAGACTGAGAGAGAGAGAGAGAGAGAGAGAGAGAGAGAGAGAGAGAGAGAGAGAGAGAGAGAGAGAGAGAGAGAGGGGGGGGGGTGGATGGATGGATGGATGGATGGATGGATATGGGGAGGGAGAGAGAGAGAGAGAGAGAGAGAAAGAGAAATGGATGGGTGGATGGAGAGAGAGAGAGAAGGGGGTGGATGATGGATGGATGAGAGAGACAGAGAGAGAGAGAGATTAGTGGGTGGATGATGGATGGGGATGGAGAGAGAAAGAGTGAGAGAGATGGATGGATGGATGGATATGGAGAGAGAGAGAGAGAGAGAGAGAGAGATGGGTGGATGGAGAGATGAGAGAGAGAGAGAAGGGGTGGATGATGGATGGAGAGAGACTGAGAGAGAGAGAGAGAGAGAGAGAGAGAGAGAGAGAGAGAGAGAGATTAGTGGGTGGATGGATGGAGAGAGAGGGGGGGTGGATGGATGGAGAGAGAGAAAGAGAGAAAGA